>NW_028078695.1:0-505 GCF_014824575.4 Sturnira hondurensis | reverse complement strand
TAGTGTCACATTCCTTATTTGTTCTTAACTTTTTAACTTTAGATGTAGAGAGGCGCTCCGCAGCTGATCAGCATTGGGGGCCGCGTATGCAGCACTACTCGCTGGTTTATTAGAGAGACCCCATAGATGGGTCTCGTCATGGACCTGACCCCTCCCATGGGGCAGAGGGCATGTTTGTGTTTTTCCAACAGACGCAGAAGCCCCTCGTTAGCTTCCCCAACGCTGTGTCAGACATGCCCAGAAGCAAGATGAGCCGGCTGCGGAGACGGCTAGCACGCTTGACAATACAACCTCGCCTCAACCACCCGGGGCGAGCTCGGAGAAGAATTCAACGCCTAGCGATTTTGCTGAGCCTTTTGTGAATGCTGAAAATTCAAGTGAAGACTGAAGAATATTGGACTTTTGTCCCTAATCCTCCCATGATGCATCCTGTAACCTGGAACGATAATGACTCTTTGTCCCTGTTTATGTTAACAATACTAAGAGTTAAACTCGCTTGAGGTTC
>NW_028078694.1:0-1205 GCF_014824575.4 Sturnira hondurensis | reverse complement strand
AAACTAGAAGGCCAAGAGAACAGTTTCAATTCTAGAAGAGCACAGGGCTATCGGACAGGTGTGCTTTTCTTCTCACAGAAGTAAATGGGAAATGGTTGCTTGAATCTTATTTGGAAAGCTGGGATTTTTTGTCATTGTATTAGTCTATGAGGAAACAATAACAAGAACCTGGTAAACTCATGAAGGCTCTGAAATTGCATCCAAAATTTTGTATGAGTGAAACTTCCTAGGAACAGATGATCAGCTTCCATCAGATTCTCAAAGTTGTTCATGTGCCTCTCCCTTCCCCAGAGCTAAGAATATTTCCTAAGTTAGTCAACAAAGTTGTTTGACTTGTTCAAGCAATGAGTATAAAAACAACATTCTGAACTATCAAAGTTGATAGTATCAACTAAGCAACAATA
Source organism: Sturnira hondurensis (assembly GCF_014824575.4). NCBI lineage: Eukaryota > Metazoa > Chordata > Mammalia > Chiroptera > Phyllostomidae > Sturnira > Sturnira hondurensis. Next base: position 801 of record NW_028078694.1, on the reverse strand, counting down.
AAGGTTAAAAGTGCCTGAAAGAACTAAAAAAGGCATGACTGAACTCACCCTAATATGCCTAAACTTTTCTCGTAGGTGTTCAAAAAAAAAAAAACACAGAAAAATCATGAAATGAATACATTCTGAGGAATCATAAATTTGGAGGTGGTATAGCTTAAGCTGGGGGCTCCAGAATCAGCCTACCTGGTTTCAAATCCTGACACATTTATTTCATCTGCTTTGTGAATTTAAAAAAACTACTGCATATTTCTGTGTCTCAATTTTTTCACTAAAAATGGAGGGAAAAATTATATTAAATAAAATAGTGTATATAAAATAGAATCTTGGCACACTAAATATGTTCAATCACTAGTTGTTAAGTTTGAGAGTAACTAAATCACAATACTCAGTATTTGGGGTTTCTCTTTAAAGAGCCATTAGTTTTCTCTTAGGTAGAAGATTATAAATCAAATGTTAATTATTAGAGATTTTTTTGTTTTTCCTGGAATGTGTCATCAGGTCTAGTTATAATCTAAGGACTAATATACTAAATATTGATTTTTATCAATAAGCTTCAATCTTAATTACCCTTGAGAAAAGGACAGAAAAACATCTCCGTTAGAGAAATAATGAATAAATATTTAGCTAATGGAAAAGAAATTTTTTTAAATCTGGAAACTTGAAAGCACTAACCATGTTTTAGAAATTTCAGAGGCAAACGTGCCATTGTATCATTATAGCTAATTTAGTAAAAATCTGTCATGCAAAAGCTGTTGAATAAGGTTAAGGTCTGCCTACTGGGTTCTTGGGTTCTTCTGTAGT
>NW_028078693.1:0-1102 GCF_014824575.4 Sturnira hondurensis | reverse complement strand
GCCACGGGCGGCGGGGCTTCTCCACGCTCAATGTCTTCTTTGGGGGCATCAGTCCCTTTAAAAGTACATTTATCTTTATCATTTTTCTATTTGTATCAATTCTCCACGAAGATATTGATATATATTTTGAACAAGGCACATTTCCTGTGTAATTTCTCCGAAATATAGATAAAACACGTCTTCCAAAGATATTGTTCTCCCAACGCACCAGACAGAAATCTGCACGGAAGAAAAACAAAGGCCCGGAAAGGCCGCCGGCGGTGATGGGGCCTGGGGGACCCACTGGGACGAAGGTGCAGGCACACACTCATCTTCCTCTGCTTCCGACAGCAGCCGCGTCGACGGCGAGAGGAAGGGCCGAGTGAGCGGGCGCCACGGCATCCGCCAACAGCCCACGGAGTGTGGAGGACCGCAGCCCCCCGCACCCCCGACCGTCCACACGGGACGACCAAAGCCCACCGCAGCCTGCGACACAGGGGCTCATTAGGTTAGCTTACGTGTCCACGGGAACACCCCCCTCGCTACGCCGCCCTTGGCACTCAAAGGCAGAACCGGTTAGAGGAAGCCGCCCGGGTACCCCCTCCCGGGGTCTTTCTGTTTCACCAAAGCCACCAAGTCCATTTACGAGGCACCGGCATTGTGTCCAAAGTGGCACTGTCACTGTCCTCCGGCGCTGTGGCACTTGTCTGCGCTGGCCTCCGTCCGAATGCCGAGTGCGCCTGATGGCAGTGCCGACCCGTTTAAGGCGCGGTGCTCTTTGACGGTCCCAACGGAGATCTCCAGCATCGGGGAGACAGAGTAAATCATGCAGACGACACCGTCTGCCGCTGGAAGGAGCATCTGATGGTACGGGAGGCTTTCATTTTGTCTTGCTCGGTGAAAACAAGCAAGGCATGTGGTTTCTGCTTAGCATGCCGCAGTCTTGTAGAAACGCACGGATGCGTGCAAGACCAAACGTGTGTAGACCCAATAGGGCGGTGACTGTTTCTCCACGGCAGCGTTCCCGGTGTCTCATGTCACTGACCTTCAGTTCTTCTGATCTCCAAGGAGTGGAACCGGTTTCTTCTGAAAATTCAGGTTCTGTTGCCTTCATAACTCACCT
>NW_028078692.1:0-822 GCF_014824575.4 Sturnira hondurensis | reverse complement strand
AAATGCGGCTTTTAACAATCTCATCACCGAACTGTATCACAGAGATGCTCATTTGCATGTTGATGAGCCTTTTACAGGTGTGCGTGGAAATACTCTAGCACAGTGATTCTCAGACTTCGGTGTGTGTTTGGCCTGGGGGCTGTGGGGGACAGTGGAGGGAGGGTATATTTGAAATAAAGGCTTCTGAGGTTCTGAGGCAGTGGGTTTCAGAAATCTGAATTTTAAAAGTTTAATGTACACACCAATCTTTGACAAACATGGATACATAATTAATTTCTGAACCTCAGTTTCCTCATCTGCACAATAAGACAATTCAACAAAACTATTTCATTCTCTTCTCCTGGCTGTTAAAAAATGTCAAGGACTAAGGTATACCACACTACAAGTTAAGATCATTAATTCAAAATTAGATACAAGGATATATTACATAACTGTACATTTGCAAGTTGATTAATAAAAATCTATTAGAAATTCAAAATGGCAGATTTAAGCAGGCTATGGGGAAATTTAAGTGTATTTTATTTTTATTTTTTTTTAAGATTTTATTTATTTATTTATCTTTAGAGGGGAAGGAGAGAGGGAGAGAAACATCAATGTATGGTTGCCTTTTGTGTGACCCCTGCTGGTAGTTAGCCTGCAGGGAACTGGCCTGCAACCCAGGCATGTGCCCTGACTGGGAATCCAACCGCGATCGTCTGGTTCGCACACAGGCCCACGCTGAATCCTCTGAGCTATGCCAGCCAGGGCTTTAAGTGTATTTTAAAATGTTTTTTAAAAAGATGTTATTGAAATGCACCAACAGACATAAAAAGTGGGCCATCT
>NW_028078691.1:0-2609 GCF_014824575.4 Sturnira hondurensis | reverse complement strand
CTTGTTTTGAAAAATAATATGAGGAAGTCTTATTCTTAGGAATCCTTACCCCACAAATTTAAGTCTGTCTGGTTACTCAAAAATTAAAAATGACAACTGAAGTTTTCATAGTATATTTTATTAAAACTAAAAAACTTATTTTAAGATGCCTTTAGAACGAGAAGGAAAAAAATACCAAAAAAAATTTCCCATCCATAGTTTAACAACTCCTATTTAACCTCAGGTGTTGTTTGTTTGTTTGTTTGTTTGTTTTGGGGGGATTTAGGTGCTATATTTGATTGCTTTTGTTTCCCTCAGGAATATCCAAGGCCCTCCTCTCTAAGAAGGACATTTCTGTCATTCTGGTTGATGAATGACTAGCAATTATTTCCCCTTTCACTCACAACAATGCTTAGAAGTTCTTTTGCAGCTAGACATCCAAATCTCTATTTGGTTTTAAAATACAATCTTTTGGCCCTGGCTGGAGTAGCTCAGTGGATTGAGCATGGGCCTGCGAACCACACGATCGCGGTTCAATTCCCAGTCAGGGCACATGCCTGGGTTGCAGGCCACTTCCCAGCAGGGGACTCACAAAAGGCAACCATACATTGATATTTCTCTCCTTCTCTCCTTCCCTTCCCCTCTAAAGATAAATAAATTTAAAAAAATTAAAAAAAATACAATCTTTTGGTCACTCCACTGAATGCTGTTCTTGGCTAGCTTGGAAGAAGAAATGATTTCAGTCATGTTATTGGGCAGAAAGGCCCGAGGCTGTGGACACCCAGACTGTGCTCCATACAAAGCCAGGGAAGGTGCTCAGTGCAAAGCACAGAGGAATGAATAAATGCGTAAGTGGAAGGACGACCTGATGGCTGGTGCCAATGCCAGAGGGCTCCCTTGGTTCCCTGAACACTTCTTGCCCATCATGAGTCTATACTAAGTATGTGGTGATTGCTTCATGGCTGAAGAAGGTATGGGGGTGGGGGCGTATAAGTGAAGAATCTCAGGAAGGACAGGTAGCTAGTTACAGACAGGGATTCATCAAAAAGCAGATGGTTCATTGGGCAGAAGATACTGAAATTATATGGAAAAGATATAGTCAGTGACAATGAGCCTTAGGGTTTGAGGCTGAGACATGGGCCTTCAGAAAGAGTCCAATATTGGCCTCAGCGGGACTTACTGGACTCACAGGGCTCACTTACTAATAAGACCAGTGTTTTATGTGGGAGAGCTCATTGGCAAGCTCCTTGGGCAGCCGTTCTGTAATAGCAGGTCTACAAATTCTAAATCCTACGTGGAAAGCACCTAGGAGCTGACTCATTTGGTTCAATGTCTTCATGCCCTCCCTCTTTTCATTTTCACAGATTAAAACAAAAATGGAAGCTCAGATGTTTTGTCGATACAGTTAGTGGATTGCATGGCTCAACAGTATGTGTTAAATAAATGAATAGATGTTGAACTCATCTACTCTGACTATGACTGCAAAGTCTAGACTCCACACTTAAAGACCTTGCCTTTCAGGGAGGGGCTGCCCACTCAGGTGGGTCCTCACATCCTCGGACCCCACTAGTACCCAGGGGCAGTGCTCCACCTCTGGTAGAAAGTGGGTAAACAAAGGCTGTGCTGGCTGGACTTCTCAGAGGCCCTTCTCCAGCTTTCACCTATTCCAACTGGTACTCTGCCAATGTCAGCCCATCAGAACCCCAGACAACGGAACAGGAGGGATCTAGGAGAGACGCAGTTTATTAGCATCGACGGCCAACTTTGCATTGCAGTTTAAAAAAGAAAAAAACAACACAGCTCTAGTGGGCTCAGCCAAAGTTAGTTCATATTAATGAATATTCATGTGCCAGGAATCAATGAATCTCTCTCTCTCTCTCTCTCTCTCTCTCCTCATCCCACCAGACTGGCTCATCTGTGGGCCTTGTCTTTCTGAAACATTTTGCTTTTAAAGCTGATGTCATGGTTTTTACTAATTTGGATGTTTTTAGAGTGACAGAGAAAATTGTAGCATCTGAACCATTTATCTTCCTAGATTTTGTGGTTTCAGCAAAAACTGAGAGTTGGGGAAAGATAAATTCATTGAAATTAGTTGTATCTTGATACTTAGGTGATGAATAACTTTATAATGCTATAATATTAATGTATTCTGGTGATAAAATATAATTAAATGCTTAGATAATAATTCAGCTACAAATGAAAAAAACTATTTCAAAGAAATAAATCTTTTAAGGGAAAAAAGGATATAATGAGTAAATGAGAAATTAAACCTTATTTATGAATGGAAAGTCAAATATACTTAAGTAAAGGGTAGTTTTAAACAAAAGTCTGTGCATATGGTAGCAATTAAAGTCTCCGTAGTATATTTTATAAAATCTGAATTTTAAGATTCCTCCAGGAAAACAAGCAGAAAAAAACACCAAAAAGATTTTTTTCTAAAGGGATTGATAAAGAATTTACCTTTTAAATTTTAAAACAAGTGACAATTACCAAAACAATACGATAATGGGTTAAAGACAGGAAAAAAATGAAAGAATAAGACATTTCAAAAACAGATTATAACAGTTATAAGAACTTACTAAATAAAAAAAGTTGAATATACAAATTAAGAAATAATCACTATTAGAACA
>NW_028078690.1:0-744 GCF_014824575.4 Sturnira hondurensis | reverse complement strand
AATGTAAAAATTCAGTTCACAGTAGCTCAAAGGCCAGGTGAAGAATTGCCACGACATTAACTACTAAGACAATTCTAGTTTTTGAGGCTTGGTGCTTTCCTACTTAAAAATCAGAGTGAGAAATCAGCCTGTTCTGCTGCCATTGAGCTCTTTCCTTAATATTATAGCTCTTGCTTGTTCCTCCAGAGAAAAGGCTTCTTTGAGATTGGAAAATGGTGTTGTTCCCACTGTATCTCCACTACACACTACAAGAGAGATGCAAAGATGAAGTGGAAAACACAAGGAAAGTGTTCCTTCTTTTTGATCATGATTATGTACATTAGCTATCAGGATCTTTTCCTATGGTGTCTGTGCTTATCTCTGAAGTTAGCAACTACTTCAATAATGCAAAAGCCCCATCAATTATTTTTGTCTCTCTAGCAATATTTATTAATTTAATTTTATAAAAGTATCTTTTTAATCCATAACCCATACATTGATTGCTTTAATTATATTCCATGCAATTGTGGAACAGACAGAAATGTCACAATACTATATCTAGAAAGGTAAATAGGATTAGACATAAGGCCAATGGCATAGGAATAGTAAGAATTGGACCTCAAAGTGAAATTAAGCTTCATAGCATGAGAAAACAATGCAGGCCACTTATAATGCTAAAACACAGAATTCTACCTGCTCTTCTGATTCTTCAGTAAGACTGGAAATCAAGCTCCAAAATTTTTACAGCACATTATCATTACCTCT
>NW_028078689.1:0-1501 GCF_014824575.4 Sturnira hondurensis | reverse complement strand
TGTGAAGGATGAACATCTGGACAACACATCCCTGGAAGCATATGGTTTTGTACCCAGTGTACAAGTCAGATATCATCTTAGGAACAATTAAAGTAGAAAGACAGAAATCAATGAATGAGAGGTTGGTCAAAAAAAGTACATGGGCTGTTGAAAGTCACTGTAAACACAACAAGGAGGTTTTCTAAAACAATTGTTACACAAAACACTGTAGAAATGGCCAGGAGGAAATGTTGCACTGGTCTATAGGTAGAAAGTTTGAGGAACACAGATTGAAACACTTCAGAATAATTTGCTTTATTCATTGACTTTGTGTTACCTGAAAGGAACAAATAAAAATAATTATAAGAGAATATACCATAGCTATTGAAAAAAAGCAATTGTTACTGGGTTTTAAATACTGATATTAAAGAGAAATCTTCAGTCCTGATTACAAAGTCCTTTGAAAATTGCTACAGTAATGTATTCATTTAAACAAATATTCATTGAGCAGCTACCAGGAATGTTTCCTAGGTACTTACACTGTACCACATTCTGGAATAAAACAAACACCCTGTCTTAGTGTAGTTTGTAGTCTACTTGTGAAGCTGGCATAAAATAACTAACTGTCTAAGTAGGTGATTATAATAGTAATAACTTATTTGAAAAAAAAAAGAACACAGGGTTATGCAAACTATAAGGGCTCATAGAAGTGTCATCTGCCNAGGAATTAAATAAGTGAAGAATGATAGGAAGAGTAACCTATCCAGGAGAAAGGCATAAGAAATATTCTGAAACATGAAGAAACAGAACAATTTTGCATGAATGAAAAAAGACTAGTAAGGGTCTGATCAAGGTAGAATCATATAGGGTATGTAAAGAATTTGATCTCTATCTTAAAAGTGATAGAAAGCCATTGAGGAAGAACAATGAAATAATCATATTAGTGCTCTGAAAAGTTTACAGTAACTGCAAAGTGAAAAATGTAATAGAGGGATTTAAAGGAAAGGGAAAGAGACCAATTAGGACTCTGTCAAAAAATCATATCAAATGAGTACAGAAAGGGTACATTTTTCAATAAATGGTGTTGGCACAACTTACCAAACTTGGCAGAAACAAGTTGAATTCCTTACTTTACAACAAAAACTAAAATGAATTTTTAAGTAGAAAATATGGTCTTATTTTTAGATAATCTTTTGTATAAGACTCTTTCTAAACATATTCTAACACTAAAACATGCAGAAAAAACCTGACATTTTCAGACTCAAAATTCAGATCTCCTACATACATTTTAAAAGGAAAAAGCAAAGTGGGAAGATAGTTATTAAATATAATAATAAACAAAATTTAACCTGAAACAAACATAAAGACCTGGACCAAATAAGAAATCTAGGTAGTCAACATCTGAAGAACAGTCAAATTCACAATTAAAATATGTAAACAAAACAATAGGGAATTACTAGCATATTTGTTTGTAAAAACTGTCAAGACTTAAAAATTAATAATATGAGTGAGGCTGTGAGGA
>NW_028078688.1:0-2118 GCF_014824575.4 Sturnira hondurensis | reverse complement strand
TTGGCCAATTGCAAGCGAACCATCCCAACCAGGTTTGACCACACCTGCCTGGTCTACTGTCCCTCAGTCTGCTGCTCCTAGGCCTGCGACCTATAAAACATCAGCTCAAACTTCTTTCTAGTGGAAGCCCATTCACATTTCTGTAACCAAAGCCCAGTCCCTGCCCAAGACTCAGAAACAATTTCTACTTCAGGATTTCTCTCTTCAACCCATTCCATTCAAGAAACCCCATGTTTGTGGGACAATCATGTCAAAGCCCAGCACAAAGGAGCAGAGGGCAAAGCAGAGAACCATGAAGAGGATGGGTCAACTAGAATGAGGGAAGGCTGCCCAATGTTCTTTAGGGAAAGTGCAGGATTTCCTTGAGAGGGAAAGAAATACAAAACTTCTCAATACCACAGCTATGCAATATAAGAGGTGCTAGCATTGCTGGTTCCACAACAGACAGCAGGTCTCTTCTTGAAAGAGAAATTTCTCTACTCTGATATGTTTTAAAATTTAGTAAAATTACCTAATAGATCCATAATAAAATTACCTAATTTGTAGATCAGTAATGAAGAAGATTTCTGAGTTTTGAGATGCTGTTCACTGTGTTTTTTCTTTGTCAAGGGTAGAGATCAAAGGCTGAAGGAAAATGAAAGAATTGGGAGTGTCATGGGAGAATGAGGGACAAGCGGTGAGAACTGAGGAAAAACAAAGAAACCTAGTCCATAGCCATAAATTCCAAAAGGCGAGAGATATTAGGGGTTTATAAAAAGAAATAGGAGGTGGGAAAAGGACAGAAGTAAGAAGCAAGGTCTGAGGTTAGGGATCAAAAAGAACAAGTTTTATACTGTTGACCTGTTGTAGACCACTCTGCCTGGTTCTAGAAATTGTATCCCGACCCCTTGTGGCTAAGGGCAAGGGATGACCTTTGGAATGCAAGCCGCAGGAGAGAAAGCTTGTCTCTGGTAGCAAACACTGCCTCAGTCTCCTCTCCCTGCCCCCAAAGCTTGGTCAGAAGTCAATGATGGTTAAGACCTCTCACAGCAGGGGGCAACCTAAGCCAGACTGGATCACTTGGGAGGCCTTCATGGAAGGACTCCGGGAGCTGCAACAAAGAGGGGGCAATGGACTCCTACCATTTGTCTTTGACAAAGCCCAAGTCCCCATGTTCTCTGGGAGAAGCACTTTCTAGTTCTAATCTCCTTAAGCCTGAAGACCTGTTGGGGAGGGGTGCAGCTCCTTGCCTTACTAAAGCGTGTCCTGGGGGAAAATCTGGCATCACAATGACTTCCTGATAAACCTGTGAAATCTGCTCTGCTAAGAGTGCTTTCACTCATATGTTAAGGGTTCGAGCAGGAAACCCTAAAACTCTGTTCCTGACAGACTCTGACTCATACTAAGCCTTCAGATTTATTTGAAATATTATCTACTGTTTGATCCTTGCCGCCCTGTATTCCTGTGTATTACAACCCAATAAAAGCCCCTAAAGGAGGGGGCTTAATGCCTTTTTCCCCTGAGAAACTGGCCACTGCTCACGGCCTTTTTCCTCTGGGAAAAAGGCCACCTCTCCTCCCCAAACAGATCACATCATGTCTCAGTTATGATTACTCTCATCCGTGGCGGCTGGGGGGACTTGCAAGGAAAGTCTCCCCCACGTTGACATTGGTAGAAGATGACTCTAGGTTTTCCAGGAGAAATGTAAAATGCCTCCCGTGAAGGCTGACCTTATGTTCCATGACGCCCACATAAGTGTTTCAGAAAACAGATTCTGGACCCATTTCCAATTGGTTTGGGGTGTCTTATCTGTGCATACTTGTGCTTCGGGGAGGTGAGTACAAAAGTCGGGAATCTACTAGGTGAGTTGCAAGGGCTTAGAGTTGTCCTGGGTCAGCTGGTAACAGGGGCCTGACCAAGTGAACTGTTGCAGAAGGAGCCCACCCAGAACAGGCCGTGGAGCATAAACCACCATTTACTCAACCCCTGGGCACCAGGCCCAGTGACACACTACTTCAGCCCACCTTCCCAACAACATGCAGGCCAGGGTCACTGTGCCTCTTTACATGTGAGGTTCAGGAAAGGAGTGAGATCACACTGCATGTGGTGGCACAAAGCCTCAGTTTGAGGCTTATCTCC
>NW_028078687.1:0-1099 GCF_014824575.4 Sturnira hondurensis | reverse complement strand
GGTGGCCTGGCCTCAGTCTCTACCCACAGAGAGGAGCGGGCATTGCCACTGCTGTCGGTGCTGTTGGCCGCAGGACACTGAGGCGGTATTTGCTGGATTCACCCTTCCACAGGGGAGGGGAACACCCTGGATTATTACCACCACCTCATGCAAAGCCTGAGTTCAAGACAGTTTGCCCTTTAATGTTTCCAAGTCGACTTTGCTAAAGCATCCTAGAAGGTGCAATGCTATTGGTCATTCTGCGATAGAAAAACTAGTTGATGTCTATTTAATGAGACAGCCTCAGTTTACCTGGGCAAGACACTATTCACTCTGGGGAATTCTGAATGTTATATAGAATATAATTCATATCTCCATGTGACACAGAAGTAAAAACAGCTATATGGTAACCATTGAAACAGACAACTGAGCAAGGTGATACATTTTAGTGGCAGTTCTGACAGTTTGCACATGTAGATTCCACCATCTAAAATGGGATTTCTAAATATGGCATCTTTTTTAAAAGTGTTTGTATTCCAGAAGCAGAGCTGGATTTGTGAGAGGAGAAGTCCCGTGGGCCCTGCAGGGCATGGACCTCATGGCTCTGAGTGCAGGTCTCCAGTGTCCTTAACACCCCAGGAGGTGTTGGCCCACAGGCAGCCCTGCAGCCCTCACTGCCTTGAGGCCAAGTGAGCCCACCAGGCCCTCTCACTTGGCAAAGTGAGGTTTCCACTTCTCCAGAACATCTGTCCGTCAAGGGCACCAGTTGCACTAACAGCCCAATGAGAACCACCTTGACCATGAAAATGAATGAAAAAGCTCTCCATCTACATTGGGAAACCACATGCTGTCCAACATTCCGCCCTACAAAGGACACAATTTCATTTTTAACTAACTTGTTACTTTTTGCTCCAGTTTTATCATTGAGAAGTAGTTGACACAGGTGACTATACAAGCTATTCAGCATGGTGGTTTGGTTTTCATATATGGCGAACCGATTGCCTTAATAGTTTTAGGTATCATCTATCCTCCCACATAGATGCAGAAATATAAACACAAGAATAAAAGAAAAGAAAAACTTTTCTCTTGGGATGAGACCTGCTAGGATTCACTTCTAAGG
>NW_028078686.1:0-833 GCF_014824575.4 Sturnira hondurensis | reverse complement strand
CTTTCCAGCCCCTTCTTGCCTGTAAGATCTCTTTTGAGAAATCTGCTGACAGTGTGATGGGAACTCCTTTGTAGGTGACTGTCCCCTTCTCTCTTGCTGCTTCTAGGATTCTCTCCTTCATTTGAATCTTGGCTAATGTAATTATGATGTGCCTTGGTGTGTTCCTTCTTGGGTCCAACTTTTTTGGGACTCCCTGAGCTTCCAGGATTTCAGGACTTCCGCCAAGATGGAGACATAGGTGGAAACACTGTGTCTTCTCCCACAATCAAATTTGAATACAACAAAGGTTTACTAAACAAAGATGCAGCCAAAGAATAGAAAATTGAACTATACGGAAGTCCAACAACAATGAACCGTTCAACCAAGACCAGTAAGAGGGGTGGAACCAGTAGCGGAGCAGGGTTGGGCAGGAAAGATCCCCTGACCCAGGCGCGCAGGTAGCTGGGGTAGCAGCGTGGACCCAGTGAGGGTGCAGGGCAGGCTGACCCCTCGAGTCACACATTCGGGCACAGATAAACCAGCGGAGGAGTGAGCAATGAGATGACCATGCAGCCACGGCAGTGGCGGCAGGCGGCAGAGGGGGCTGCCATTGCTTTCCTTTGACCCTGCTTCCAAGTACAGCGTCACAACCCAGTGACTGAGTTGCCCCAACCTGGTGAACACCTAGGACTCTGCTCTGATCTGCATATGTAACAGGCACAAACAGTCCAAAATATGACTCAAGAAGAACTCAAAGCCCCGGAGCTGATAACTCCAAGCGAAAAAGAAATAGCAAACCTCCCAGATGCACAGTTCAAAATACTGGTAATCAGGATGCTCACAGAACTGGTTGA
>NW_028078685.1:0-1021 GCF_014824575.4 Sturnira hondurensis | reverse complement strand
GCTCCGGGTGGGGGAGGGGCGAGAGGATGCTGAGCTGATTGCAGAGGGTGACGTGGCCCTCTCAGCTTAGCCAGGAGAAAGCTGCCTTTGCCTTGATCTGGCCTTACTCGGGAAGTCTTGGGAGAACAGGAGGAGGAAACAGTAGTAGCAGTATTAATGTGGTCTACTTTCCGCTTTTGCTACCATCACTCATATGTTGTGTTTTCAAATCTCATCGTCACAACAACTAACTAAGACAGCTTTTGAATTCCCTCTTTACAGGTGAGGAAGCCAAGCTCCACAGGGCTGCAAGGGACCCGTGAGGAGTTGTGTGTCCAGCACGTGTCTTCTGAGCTCAGGTCCAGGGACCTTGCATGAAACAACAAGGAGGATGGAGTTTTAGCTTTTGGAAATACATCCCCCCACCTCCCTCCCCTTCATTATTATTTCTTCAAAAACAGGTGCTGCTTGGATTGGCACAGATTCTTTTGCAAGGGTAAACTCAGGGAGGGGGTGTGGCCAGCAGGAAGCGGGTTGAGCCAAGGTCTGAGTTAGGTGGACTTGAGGTTAGAGGGGAGAAGGTGGGAAGCCAAGCGCTTTGTCATGCAGAGGGAATCAGCAGTAAAACAGTTTCTCAACAAACAAGCGGTGGAACCCTTCAGGGGTCATCGTGCTGTGGGTGACAGGCAGTCAGTCAGTCATGCTGTGGGAACTCAAGACAAAGGAAGGCAAGTAGAATTTATTTATTTATTTATTCATTTACTTATTCATGAGCTTCACCTGAAAACATGTTTTCATTGCTGTTAGAGAGAGAGGAAGGGAGAATGAGAAACATCGATGTGAGAAAGAAGCATCTATTGGTTGCCTCCTCTGCATGTCCAGAACAGAGATTGAACCAGAAACCCAGGTATGTGTCCTGACTGCGGATCGAACCTGCAACCTTTCAGTTATCAGAAAACTCTCCAACCAAGCCACACCGGCCAGGGCACGAGTAGCCTTTATTGAGGTTCCCCGTGTGCCAGGCAGTTAGGAAGCTTGCTCA
>NW_028078684.1:0-1132 GCF_014824575.4 Sturnira hondurensis | reverse complement strand
ATAATGAGCCCAGGGAGAGCAGGTCCTCACTCCCAAAGAACTACATCTTCTCTGGTGATTCTACAGTCGCCCACCAGCAGACCTGTTTAAAACCAAAGCATTCTGAAGTCACATGCTTGCAGGGAATCTCATGTCATCTCCAAGTTTTATTCTACCTCCTATGTGTAGGAGGTTTAACATATTCCAGTGGTGGAGCAAGGCAAAATAAAGATGGGAAACTGGTAAGATTATATTTTGAGACAAATTTAAGACAGTAACAAAAACACAAACATTATGTTTAACAAGGATAACACTTTAACAGAAACAAGAGGATAATATCAAATTAGAACAACATAAAGTTACATTTTAGCCAATTGTATGCAACCTTCATAAGCCTTAAACTGAGAGCTAATGTGTTGAAAACATACTTTGATTCAGCTTTGTTTAATTTCTAGTTGTAAGATTTTTTCCATCTTTTAAATGTAAATATCACCTCAGGCTGTTTTACTTCCATTTGATCTAGATTAAGGATACCTATGAATTAAGATGGATTCCAGTTTACCTTATCTTATTGGGTCCCTGGTCTCACAAAACATAGTATTTTTGGAGGTAAGTCATTGTTTTTTAGTCAGTGCATTTATAGCATGACTTGCTTAGTACCTTTAGGGAAAGCAGAGGGACTTGACACAAGAGCTGATTCATTGAAATCAATGCAAATGATTATTTTTACCACTGTTGCTGTTTTGGCCATCCCCTTCCTCATTCCTCAAGTCTTGGAAACATTATTTTAATTATTCAAATGCTTATGTCTTCCTAGTTTATGGCTTCAAGTTCTCTATAGTGACTTTTTGGATGCCTTGGTACCCACGGCAACTAGAGTTCTTCAGGCTTCAAGAATAATACAAATTTTAAAAAATCTTGTTTATTGCCTGCAGATTCCTATAGTCACTCCCACCTCAGTCACAGAAGGTTGTTTGTGTTCATTTGTTTTATAAAAGCTGAGCGGTTCAGCGGTTCTCTATCCTCATTGAAGCAATTGTAGCCTTCCAGAGTCTTTGAAATTGGGCAGCCCCAGCGCAAATTACAGGCTTCAGTGTTTGACACTGAAGAAAGAAACATTACAAAAGAAACATTCCTTTATTATTAACTTTAT
>NW_028078683.1:0-1526 GCF_014824575.4 Sturnira hondurensis | reverse complement strand
AGGTAGAAAATAGATAGGGGGAGGGCGATAATAGTGGGGGAAATATAGAATCTAAAGAACTTGAGACAAGTGGTTATAAACTAAGGGGGGGGAGAATGGTGGGGGACGGAGGGTGCGGGTTGAGGGGAATGAAAGGGGGTAATAGAACAATTGTAATGGTATAATCAATAAAATATATTAAAAATAAAATAAAAAATAAAAAAGGAAGAGAAGTCATAACCTCAAATATCCTTAGTCTCTTGTAGTTCATTCTTCCATCATTGTTTTTCTTACAATAAATGTATCACATATCTATTAGAGGAAATTAAAAAAGAAAGAAAATATCCAGGGTAACCTGATGAGTGTGATACATCTTTTTTTGCTTCATATGTATCTAAGAGATGTTCCCACATTAAAGGCAAATTGCAGTTGGTTAGTTTCTTGGTTAGTTTCTAAGATGAAGAAAAACTATTTTCAAGTCAATAACTGAGGACTTGTTTGCTGTGGCTTCTCATCTGCATAGTTTACCAAAGTCTCGACAACCTGTGATGCCACACAATGTTGCTTTATCCATCCTCAGGAATATCCTCTGTGTCTTACTGAGAGTCTGTTTTCTCCATGATCCTCATGGGTCTAGTACACATGGTATGTTAGGTATCAGCTTTACAAATTATAATGTGACATTAATGAGATCCTCCCTTTGTTCACTGAGTGCCCAGGGAAACACATGTACGGGCCCTGGTGGGCAAACCTGAACAAGGTTTCATGCTTCCTGATTTATGCTAGCAGAGGGCATGGCCCTCCAGAGAATGAGACCCAAAATGATATTTACATTTCTTTTTATATAGACTCGGTGCTCATATTTATGGAGAATGGTAAATGTCACAGTCTTCATGAGGTGCGGGTTGCAGGCATCAGACTCAGGGAAAGCTGTTGCTGTAACTCAGCCTGGTGTGACACCTGAGGACCAGGGTCATGAGAAGACCCTGGTGGGTCTTCCCCCCCAGGACAGGGGAAGTTCACTGTCCCAGCCTTAGAATCCAGCACACAGGCTGGAAAGGGTTATTTTTTTTCTCCTTCACTGTTTCTTCCAGTCAGTCCCTTAGTGGAGGGGAGAGTGCCCATCTGTATTGTGGAAAATAGTCTATTTTTCTGAGACAAAAGTACAAGGATAAGTTTACTTGTAAACATACTTGGACAAACTCAGGAATTACTTTCAGCCAAATCTTTGAGCCCCTTGTGATCCAGTCAACCTAAAACAAACACTAACTTTTACAACAAAGGTATTTAAGGGAAGATTCCCAAGTGAGAGTCCATATGCACCTGCCCAGTGCATTTATATGGAGGAGAAGCAGCCATGTTGAATTCATTCTGGTGATCACTTTCTTAGGTAACTACATGTGGCATGTCTGATGGAGGGGAAGCCGCTGGCCAGAGATAAAACAGCCTAGACCTTCATGTCACCTGCACCTACACAGTTTCCCTGAGTGCCCCCTGCTGCTCAGCTCACTTGACTCCTGCAGGGAGGTTTGAATCTGGGCTCACAC
>NW_028078682.1:0-583 GCF_014824575.4 Sturnira hondurensis | reverse complement strand
GTGTATGCATGTATGTATTTACAATGTTTATTTATGTGTGGGAGGCTGGCAGGATGCAGAAACGTTTCCATCCCAACCAACAGTAGAACGACCAAGGGTGGCAGGCCAACAGAACATGTATTTCAGACAGAAGGGTCTTCATATCGCAACAGGTAACCTGCCGACAGATTCCTTGCTTAGACTTGGCCTTCCTGTTCTGTCCTTGCCGTGACCTTTCCAGACAGGAGGTAGCACCCAGGCAGAGCCTGTGCGCTTCTCAACAGCTTATGAAAATATTTAAAGATTTAAAACAAAAAGTAAGAGAGAATTCAAAATCATAAGCAGAAGAGACGTGTCTGTAGACTGTTGTTCCTTGACTGCAACTCAAGCAGACTCACCAATTCTGTGCAGTCATTAGACTCTCGGCAGGACACGGGTGCAGAGTGAGAGAGCCCGAGGGGGGCGGGGGGCGAGTGCCTCTGAACTGTCTCTGCCTTGGATGTCCCTGAAATGAGAAAAGAACTACATTTTCTTTATACAAATTAAGAGCATTTACTCTCTCTTTTTTTTTTTTTTGGTAGCTGCCAACAGGAATATCCTTTCA
>NW_028078680.1:0-2312 GCF_014824575.4 Sturnira hondurensis | reverse complement strand
AAAAAAATCAAAAACCTCACTTCTCAGGAGCTTGCTATTAAAATGTGGAAAACTAAAAAAGCAGAAACGAAAAGTAAACATTTCTAATTGTGGAATTTAGTCTACATTTATAGCTCAAACCCAGAGTTCATTTTGCTTTATATTTATTATTTTCAACATTCATCAGATGACAAAACCGCGTAGTGACACATGTAGCAGAAAACAGTAATACGTTACATCTGGTTGAACCTGCCACAGAGGGGTAAGAACCCACTTTCACAGCGGCCACTGTTCTGGAAACCCCTCCATGAAGCCCTGGGCCCATGCCACGCCCCTCCCACTGCAGCCCCTGCGGGAGAAGGTGTCAATGCTCGGAGAAGTCTGGCTCCTCCGCTCAACCGTGAGCTGCTCACAGGGCGCACCCTGCTCTCCTAGTTTTTCTGTCTCTAACTGTGGGCGGCTCATATTCATTCACCCAAACACTTGTTTAGTGCACAACTGAGTTTTCCTTTTCCAAATACCCTAAAGTCCTACATTTTAGCCTTTAGCCAGGACTGAGAGATGTGCTCCAAGGTCCATAAAATGAAGTTCTACTAAAATGCTATTAAATCATGCAAGTAATTATTCAATGAGTTACTACTGAAAAAAAAAAACTAATATAGTTCAATGACAAAGAAGAAATCTCCGAGAGGCACATTAATTATCCAACTTCTAAGATGTGGCTCAAGTAGATTGGTTTAAAACAATAACAACAACAAAAATGGTATAATTTAAGAAAATTTAAATACCAAGATTCACACTGTTTAAGAGAAAAAACTTATCTAAGAAATCACACGAAGCAGTCTAGAAGTAAACCAAGTATTCTATTCAACCACTGCGTAAAAAATTCCAACAGGCACCGAAGAAAATATACAAATCACCTATAGTTTTAGCTGTAGTTTCAATTTAGTCACTGTGTATTTTTACAGAATTATCTTCATTTGATACATGAATGGCAAGATTAGAACTAACCATCACAGAAAGAGAACCAGCCACTTTGCATACAAATCAAGCTGAACCTTCTAAGTCCCTCACCTTGGAAACGTGCTGGCAAAAGGCAGGGATGGCGATCATCTGACTCACGAAGTTGAGGTACGCGGCGACCAGCGCCATGATCCCGCAGCGGTGGAACATCGGCAGGTTGTCCTCGTTGGCGATCGCGCTGTCCTTGAATCAAAACAAGCACAGCACAAGGTCTCAGGCTCCCTGAGTGTTCCCTCTGATTGCTCTGAAACATGCAGGTGCTTTGGGATGCTAACCAAAAATGTCATCTTATAAGAAGTGACTTTTTTTCCTAATTCTGAAAGGAGAATACATGCCCATTTAAGGAGAGTAAAATCTCTCAAACAGCTTTTCATAAGAAAAAAAGTACACGTATATTAAATATATATAATAATACATCACCCTGATATACACATATTATTCATATTCTTGTTACCTACTGTCCATTTACTACATAATACGTAGAGCCCCACCAAACAGTACATAGGTATTATTTAATGACTACCTTCCCCACTAAACTCCAAGCATAAGCACAGGGGCTGCGTTGTCTTCCATTTTCCTGGGGCCTTGAAAAATATTTAGTACACAGTCAAATGCTCACTTGACATTTGTTTAAAAAAAATACATGACTACAACCCTTTTCTTGAGTATTTTAGATTTAAAATAGACATATCCCTTTAGAAAATGCACGTTTTGGGGTAAAGGCAACAACGCTTTAAAGATGGTGTCTATTTCATCTGAAGGAAAATGTTTTCTTCAACAAAAGATCACGAGAGCATACCTGCAAAGCAATGGCTAAGCGAATGAGATCAATAACCACTTCTTCGTTGGCCAATTCAATAGTTATGAGCGCGAGAGAAGTATAGAGTAACTCATAGTTTTTCTGAACATTGTCTTCCTCTTTACAGCCCAAATATATGTGTCGGTAGAGTTGCTGGCCGTTCTGTAAAGCACAGTGACAGAGGAAAAAGTAAGTTTGCTTGAAAGGTAGTAAAGGCAGATTTCATACGCATACAACCACCTGCGAAGTGGCTCCCTTATTACCATGCAAGAGAGGTTTAAACCGATAATTAGGTGGTCTAACTGTGTCCCCATCACTGACGTCTACACAGATACTAGCATAGGACCACAAACTGACATTAGTGTGGAAGACTAAGCCTTAAATAAAAACAGCAAGTAAGAAACGGTTTTCATGTCAACACTGAAAATGTCTTTACTAATAATCTGCAAAGACAAAAGCAAACTGTACACCGCTCTGAGAAACAATTAGAATGGACGACAGAGTCACAGGG
>NW_028078679.1:0-1927 GCF_014824575.4 Sturnira hondurensis | reverse complement strand
GTGTTTTTCCCCTACTTTTGATCAGACTTGTAAAAATATGTATGCAATTTGATAAGAAAAACTCCATGGGATGGGCTTTAGAAATGGGAAGTGGTTATTAATCAATGAGTTATCAGAAAGTAATAAAACTCTGTAGATTGACCATTTTATCTTTATGTCTATATTTTTAAGATGTAAAGTATTTTCTTAAATATCTCAACTAACTTTTTTCACTTTTTATTAATGTTCACAAGTAGGGTGAAATTTATTTACTAGTTAAAATTGGTAAAACCTTATCATTGTACTTTATAAGCATTTTCAAATTGTCAACTTTGACAATAATACTGAAGATTACTTAAACTGCACTGTAGTGAAATATATGTAGACTTCCACATAATACCTTTGATTTCCTAGTCATAGATATTTAATGTTAGTGATATTTTAGGATATATGCAAATATATGAGCACATACCCACATTACACACATAAAGTTGAGTCATATAAATATTGTTAAGTCAATATAAGAACGATTGATATTAAAGCAAAAACAAAATAAATGATTATAATGAATGTCTATTCTAATTTTTTTCACTTTGGAACTTATTACCATACAGTTTGTCATGATCCAAATATTTGCAGTTAAATATAGCTGCTGATCACCCTACGTCATTTTGAAAGGTATTTTATTATACATGCATTATAGGCATTTTTCAAATGATTATTACTCTATCAGAATTCTTTTAAAACACATCATATTAAATTCATCTCCATAGAGTTGTTTATGTGTAGCGAAGCACTCTGTGATTTTTGCATAGTTGAACACTTTTTCATTTTAAGAATTAAATGAAAATGGTGATATTACTTTTGGTTTTTGTTTATCCAGTCTATTTTAAATTATGTTATCATAACTAAGGTGACTAAAAGTAATAGCAATGTGATGTGCTAAAGGGTGTGAAGGATCCCTATTTTCATGACTGCAGGTCTTAATTCATTCTCCAAAGGAAACTAAAATATATCATAGACAAACTAATAAAACGTAATGTGAATTATGTACAAATAAAGTATATACAAAAATCTATCAATTAGACCTAATAATTTGAAAAAGATTTTCCCCTTTTCTGTATTCTTCTACTAATAACCAACATTTATGTAGAAAATATTTTATAATTATTTAAGCCCTGGCTGGTGTAGCTCAGTGGATTGAGAGCGGGCCTGCGAACCATACGATCGCGGTTCGATTCCCAGTCAGGGCACATGCTTGGGTTGCAGGCCAGTTCCCGGCAGGGGACTCACGAGAGGCAACCATACATTGATGTTTCCTTCCTCTCTCCTTCCTTTCCCCTCTAAAGATAAATAAATAAAAAATATTTAAAAAATGAATTGTAGCAGGTATTTAAAAATAGTTTATAATTATTTGAATATTAATACATATGTGGCTCATATTAGAAATTAATTTATAAAAATTTATATAATTACAAAGAACATATAAATTCCATAAAAGTCCTTATTATAGCCCAGGTATACCAGGTAGTTTTCTCAGGGCTATATTAATTTTTATATTTTATATGAAATTATTAAAAGTAAGTATGTAACAGAACATTTAGAAAAATATTTTAGAAACCATTTCAAATAACATTGTTGAAAAGTGTATTTTTCTGAAATTCATACTTGTGAATTCTCATCAACATGTTAAATATTATGATTTCTATTTTTTAAGGAAAAGTATGCTTGATTTTATTCAGATTTTATGAAGAGTTATAAACCAATTCAAAAATTTAGCAACTCTTAGAAAAATTAGCAACTCCACTGAAGATATTCAAGGTACCATAGACAATACTTTTATCAATCTGTTCTTGTAGCTATTGCATTCATGGCAATTCTACATATGTACATCGATACCTGTGTAGTTCTTTTTTCAAATTGTCCTACAAAGGAAAATGTCAACAAT
>NW_028078678.1:0-1778 GCF_014824575.4 Sturnira hondurensis | reverse complement strand
AATGTATATGTTTAAGTCACAGTTTGGCCTTAATTGGAGGGGACCCAAGATCTGCATTGGCAGCCCCAATGCAGCAGGACTGGTGTCCCAATAGGAGAAATGGGAACAGAGAGGCAGGCATGCAGCCTGTGGCGGATGAGGGGTCGCCACTGCCTGGGGATTCAGCCCTGGTTGGTATCAGTGCTCCTGCCACACTCGCCCTCTGATGGCTGGTTCCCTTTTGCACCTAAGAGACACACTGTCCAGCCGGTCACTGCAGCACTGTTACGGCTGGGGTTCACTCATTAGCAAAGGGTCTCCTGACACTGCTGTCACCGGGAAGGTTCCCCTCCCCTACCTCTCTCTCTCCACCATCTGCAAGAGGGTTCTCGAGACCCAGTGACCTACAAGGTCCACTATGCCAGTCCCTGAAGGGCAGGGGGTGGGGGCCCCATGGTGACCTTTCTAAGCAGATGGCCAAGGAGCCCCGCCTGGAGCAGTTCAGCAGGGACACTCATTCCGGGGTACTGGGCTCCTTCCTGGGAGGCTTGGATGGTGGCCCAAAGGCACTGCTTGTGGTTTGTTCCAAATCAAAGAAATCCACAACCCACACACCACAGTGGGGTGGGTGACTGGTGATTCCAAGTGGGTTTGTGAGCCCTATCTCTGTGTGGTTTGGCCCCCAAGATCTCCCCATGCTAATACCCGAATTTGTGAGTTCCTTGCCAAGGCCAAAGGAACTGTGCAGATTTGGTTTCATTAGGGGTCTTGATAAGGGGAGTCGGTTAGCCTGCATTATCCAGGTGGGGACATCTCATCACAAATGTCCCTACAAGGGAAAGGGAGATGGAGGGGGCAGTGGTGGAAGAAAGCAGCGTGACAAAGGCAGCAGATGGGAGAGGGGATGTGGACGTGGCCACAGGCCAAGGGACCCAGGCAGCCACTGGAGGTCGCAGAGGCAGGGAGACCTTCTCCCGCTGGATGCTGCAGATGGGGCTGGCCCTGCTGGCTACTGGGGCTGAGCCCCGTCAGACTCACTTCATCCTCTGACCCACAGAGGAGTGAGAGGATGCATTGTGTCATTCAACCTGTTAGGTCTGGGGACACCGGGAACAGCAGCCACAGGCAACTAAGGCAAGGGCATGACACCACAGTGCTGGGGGGTGGAGCGGGGGCAGGCCGTACCCTGGGTGAGAGGCGACCTGACAGGTCCCACAAGCCAGGAAGGAAAAGTGGGAGCGAGGGCCCAGCAGAGATGATGGGGGAGCTGGGGGAACAGGAGCATCTCAGCATGGGTGGGCTGGGACCAGACATGGTGAGAGCCGGGCTCAGACTGGATGAGGGGAGAGCCCAGTGTGGAGGACAGCGAGACCCCTAGTGCACAGAGCGCCGAGTACTCACTAGGGAGTGGGGGTGCCTTCCATGGCTGCCCTGGGTCCATTGGGGTGGGGGTGGGCATGGCCGGAGTGTCAAGTTAGGAAGAGGAGTGGTCAGGGGGCTGGAGGACAGGGTCAGGAGACCTTTTACAAGGTGGCTGGAATGAGCTTGACCAGAGACAGTGAGGGTCGTGTGGGCTGGGAGAGGAGAGGCTTTGGCGAGGGGTAAGGAAAACAAGGCCCCGAGGTTGGTTGACTGCCAGGCCTGAAGGAAAGGACTCCAGCACAAGGACCTCAGGGCAGCAGGGACGGAGAAGAGAGGGACTGCAGGTGGTGGCCGTGAATGGCCCAGACATGCCTAGCCAGATATAGGATGCTTCTCAGGTCCAGAGAGGCATGATGTCCACACCTCTGGCTGGTGGG
>NW_028078677.1:0-775 GCF_014824575.4 Sturnira hondurensis | reverse complement strand
TTCCCATACAATTCTTGTCTTCCCACCTGTCTATTTTCTACCTACCATCTATGCTACTTAGTCTCTGTACCTTCTCCAAGCCTCCTCCTCCCACTCCTCTGTTGCTAACCTTCCATGTGATCTCCATTTCTATGGTTCTGCTCCTGCTCTAGCTGTCCACTTAGTTCGCTTTTGTTTTGGGTGTGTTTGTTAATAACTGAGTTTGCTGTCCTTTCACTGTTCCTATTTTTTATCTTCTTTTTCTTAGATAAGTCCCTTCAACATTTCATATAATAAGGGGTTGGTGATGATGAACTCCTTGAACTTGACCTTATCTGAGAAGCACTTTATCTGTCCTTCCATTCTAAATGAAAGTTTTGCTGGATAGAACAATCTTGGATGTAGCTCTTTGGATTTCATGACTTGGAATACCTCTTTCCAGCCCCTTCTTGCCTATGAGGTCTCTTTTGAGACATCAGCTGACAGTCTGATGGGAACTCCTTTGTAGGTGACTGTCCTCTTATCTCTTACTGCTTCTAGAATTCTCTCCTTCATTTTAATCTTGGCTAATGTAATTATGATGTGCCTTGGTGTGTTCTTCCTTGGGTCCAACTTCTTTGGGACTGTCTGAGATTCCTGGACTTCCTGGAAGTCTATTCCCTTGTCAGATTGGGGAAGTTCTTCTTTATTATTTGTTCAAATAAGTTTTCCACTTGTTGCTCTTCCTCTTCCCTTTCTGGTGCTCCTATAATTCGGATGTTGGGATGTTTAAAGATGTCTTGGAGGTTCCAAAGCC
>NW_028078676.1:0-789 GCF_014824575.4 Sturnira hondurensis | reverse complement strand
GATGCCTCAGAAAACATCACTGTCATACTCATATGCATGAAAACAACCAAATTTTTTAAATGTAGACCCATTTTTGAAAATGACCATTGCCAAATTTAAAATATTTCAATAATTGATATATGATTGTAATTATAAATCAACTCCTATATTTTATGAATTCTATCAATACCTTGCTTTATACAATAAAATTTTGTCTGCAAATGCTGATTATGAAATACATAAACTTATTTCATCTTATTCAGAATATCCCTCATGACCATATTACAAGTGCATACACCAAGCAGAGAAGTGGAAGAAGGACTCATTTCCTTGTGCAGCATCGTTGTAGAGAGGGAGCAAAATGGGCTTTCTCAGGAGAGAGTCACAGGAGAAGTTCAAGAACAGGAAAAGGATGCCCTAGGCCTAGAGCATGTCTCTGTATTCCTGTGCACATATTGGGTAGGGAGACACATTGGGTCTGTATATATTCAGTTATTTTTTATCAGTGAGGTTCTCATTAAGGTCTCTCCTTTTCCAGCCTCCTTCTCAAAGCAGCATTGACGTCTCTGTTCCTCAGACTGTAGATCAGGGGATTCAGCATGGGATTAAAAAGGCTGTGAAACAGGAGGAGGTAGTTATTGTGCTCCTCAGAGTCCCCATATAGGGGTCCAGCATATGTAATAATGGCTGTGCCATAAAAGAGCCCCACTACACATAGATGGGAGGAACAGGTGGAGAAAGCTTTCCAGCGCCCCTCACCTGACTGGATCTTCAGGATAGTACATAGAATGTGACTATAGGAGACCACAA
>NW_028078675.1:0-776 GCF_014824575.4 Sturnira hondurensis | reverse complement strand
ACTGCATTAAAAAGACACACTTTAAAACTCAGATAGCTTGAAATTTGAAGAACTGAGTGTTATTCATGCTGAAACTAAGTGAAAGAAACCTGGTGTGGCTATATTAGTATTCTGATTACCTATTACTAATTATTAATCTATTATTGATATAAATATTAACATACTGGTCAGTAATTGATATATTAAGGCCTGATAATTTATTAGACTATAAAGGGAAAAGTGATCTTAGAGATAAAAAAGGCCAGGTCAAAATAAAAAGGGGGCAATTTCATGAGAAAGAAACAATTCTAATATTTTATGAACCTAATAACATTATTCAAAATAGATAAAGCTAATGGAGAGAAACTAAATGATTCTAGTAAACTTCTTTAGATACTTACCAGCCAAAGCAGTAAAGAGTTAAGAAACACCATCAGGCAACTTGGCCTGAGCAATGTACATAGGTACTTCACCTAACAATTGCATAATTCATATTTTTTCTAATACACAGGAACATTTCTTATAAGAGAGACATATAAGGCCATAAAGAATGCATTTACACATTTCAAAATATGGAAATGTTATAGAGGTTATTCCTTGATGAAGTTTTTTTTATGATTTGTAATCATCCAGGCTGAAATAAGTTTCCACATATCACTGTGACATGTTCGCTGTGGTTTATAACTCATCTCTCAACTTCCCAAATTTTACAGGATTCCTTTCATAATAGAGGAAACATGAATATAGGATCATCACGCTCTTTTCATGCCTCCTATAACCATGTGTGATAAAGAATA
>NW_028078674.1:0-831 GCF_014824575.4 Sturnira hondurensis | reverse complement strand
AGGATCATCAGGCCCCTTAGAAAGATCTACGGAGAGCTCTGAAAACAGCTGATGGTTGTCAGCACATTTACTCCAGCAGGAGCGGCACCCAGACCCACTCACCACTGGGCATGTTGCTGAAGTTCACATTTGCAGCCGCTACAACAGTCTCCTTCCCAATCTCTCAACTGCTCTTCGAACCTGTGGGTAGTGTCCACACCCAAAAGACAAAAACATGGCCTGCAGGGTGTAGGGTCAGACCTGGCAAGACCAGCTCAGTGTGACAATGGGTAGGAGGAAGTGGAATACAGACATGGGCAAAATTGCATCTTCTTCAAATTAGTCAGAAGACTTGCCAGCTTCTTGGAAAAATGTGGTTAGTGTCATGATTAGGATTTTGTTACACTTATGGGTCTATCTGGGGGAAATGACCTTGGTTAGGACATTGAGTTTTCTGCCCATGAATATTATACTTGGCTTGTTAACACACAGTAAAGTAGCTTTCAAAAACAATAATTTTTGTCAATACTGACCTGACACACCTTTTGTTATATTTATTTCTAGGTATCTTGTAGCTTGGTTGTACTTTGAATAAGATATTTAGGAGATAATAATCCTTCTAGGCTTTTGTAGATAAATAATACTATTTATTATCTTTTTTCCTGGCTATGCTGAGCAACCCATTTGTTATAGTAGTTTGTCTATATATTCTCTGGGAGGTTTTATGAGGATAATTAATATCACCTGTTAATAAAAATAGTTTCGTTTCTTCTTCATCACCACAATTTCTTTCTTTTTCGTGTTTCATAGTGTTGGTTAGTATTTTGACCTTGTTGCTGTTATACATGCTGT
>NW_028078673.1:0-840 GCF_014824575.4 Sturnira hondurensis | reverse complement strand
ATATAATCTTCAGCAATCTTATGCAATTTTAACTTTTATGATACACAGATTTTGCAGAACAGAAGGTGTAGCGGGATGAGTTGGATAAGTACAGAGAATACCTGTGATGGGAAAAGGACCATCCCAACCCCTGTGCACTTTAAAAGGGTGAGTTTTATTGGGTGTGAATTATATCTCAATAAAAACCAGAGTTAAAAAAAGACTATCCCAGGTGATGCGTATGTCCTACAGACAGAATCTCCTGTTCGCCACCCCGGGGTCTCCCTTCACTATATATAGCTGCTCTCCGTTTCCACAATTTTTCCTTTGCCCATGTGACCTCATGTAATATTTCCATAGACTCTGAATTTCTCATGTCCCTCCCACCCCCACATCACAGGCATAGGAAGTTTAACTCAACTTTCTTTCTTTCTTTTTTAACTTTTTTTACTAATTGTTGTTCAAGTACAGTTTTCTGCCTTTCCCCCCAGCCCAGCCCAACCCCCCAGCCCTCCACACCTCCCTCCCATTTCCATTTCCTCCCCCCCTGTTATTGTCCATGTGTCCTTTATAATTGCTCCCGCAAACTCCTCACCCTTTCCCCCTGAAATTCCCTCTCCTCTCCCCTCTGGTCACTGTCAGCCTGTTCTCTATTTCAGTATCTTGGTTATATTTTCCTCAGCTTTCTGAATCACCCTGGCATTCACTCTGAGTACTTTCATTCTTCTGTCTCATCACCTTTTTCCAGGGGAAATGGAATTTGTTGATATCATAAAGCTTTGACTACTGTTCTCTGAGACAAAAAGAAAGTGAGTAAATATTTGTCAAATGCTAATAAACGCCAGGGGCTCTGCGGGGTCC
>NW_028078672.1:0-777 GCF_014824575.4 Sturnira hondurensis | reverse complement strand
TCCCAGAGATTTCCCAAGTTCCCAACATTTCATGGTGATTAGAACACAGGGAGACTGAGTTGCATGAAAGAAGTAAACTGCTCATCTGCTTTACATTTTGGCTTTTACAGAAGGGTTTGTTCCAATCAGGTACTGCAGAGTACATGAATGTCTGTTCTTCCTTGTGATTTTCTACTGCAAGCAATGCGTTTCACGGAACCTTTCAGTAGAAGCTCCCCTACTTTCAAAGTTAAATGGGCGTACATACCTGCTGACTCATTCCAGGAAGAAAACGTGATTTGAGTTGCCTTTTCTCTAGTCTCCACCTTCTTAGAACGGGACGATTTGGGAATACTTAAGCGGCAGTGAAAAACGCGATGTACATGATCCAAAACATTACTCTGTTTAGCTTGTCTGAAACAGAACTATTATCCTGGAGTTAGTAACACTGTCAACATTGTTTTCCCAATAACGGTTCTGTTGAATAGGAGTAATGCCACCGTGATTTGCTGAAGTTCCAAAGTTTCCTTGTGCTTGTCTCTAAGAAATATGAACTAGGTGACCCAAAATGGAGCATTTTTCCATGCTCGCTGCTATCATCACAAAAGTGTCTGCTACAAAGCGTTGGTACTTCCACATCTTCATTTTGATGTGCTTTCCTC
Organism: Sturnira hondurensis; assembly: GCF_014824575.4. Classification (NCBI taxonomy): domain Eukaryota; kingdom Metazoa; phylum Chordata; class Mammalia; order Chiroptera; family Phyllostomidae; genus Sturnira; species Sturnira hondurensis. The sequence goes on along the minus strand of NW_028078672.1, from coordinate 136 downwards.
TAGGAAATCTATAGATCTTTCCCCTATTCCACAGACAGCCGGCTATTGGATAGGATTCATATGTGCGGAAACCAGTGAATTGGAGAATGTTTTGGTGTACTATTGAAGAGGAAACGTGTTCTCGCTCAAGAACACT
>NW_028078671.1:0-542 GCF_014824575.4 Sturnira hondurensis | reverse complement strand
TGCCCATAAGCTAAGAGAGGTTTAAGCTTCAAAAAAATAAAATATCTATATATACATCTATATATAGATGTGTATATATATCCATATAGAGAGAAAGAAATGTATACATATATATGTGTGTGTGTGTGTGTGTGTATTTCAGGATATATGAAAATGATACGAAATCAACAGCATCTATAAATAAAGTTTTATTGGCGCACGGCCATGCCCCTCCACTTCCATGCTGTCCACAGCTGCTTGCACTAAGCAACCACAGCAGAGTCATCTGGCTGTGGCACAGGCTGTGAGGACAGCAACGCAGAAAACACCAGCTAGCTGGCTCTTTATGGAAAGTCTGCTGAGCTCTGACCTCTAGTCGCAGTACTTTGTACAAGACTCACCACTCCGAGTTGATACGTATGCGCGTGTGTTTATATATATTTCATTTCACCCTGGGTGGACGGTCTATTTAAGTTTGTATCCCAGCCTCTAACACAGAGATTGCCTCAGCAGTATATCAGTAAGTGTCTGTAAAGTTGCCTCTGCTGGTTTGGTCCGCAGTT
>NW_028078670.1:0-1578 GCF_014824575.4 Sturnira hondurensis | reverse complement strand
AGAACAAGGAAGAAATTAAAAAGTTTCTGAAACAAGTGAAAATGCATACACGACAGCCCAAAACGTGTGGGACACAGTAAATGAGGGAGGGAACTTCCCTAATAAGGAAGTTCATAGCAATAAAGGACTACATAAAAAAAGACAGAAAAACCTAAAATAAAAACCTAACTGTACATCTACAAAGCTAGAGGAACAACAACAACAACAACAAAAAGCTCAGAGTGAGTAGAAGAAAGGAAATAGTCAAGATCGGAGCAGAATTAAATAACATAGAGACTCAAAGGATAATTCAAAGGATTAATAAACTCAGAAGCTTTTTCTCTAAAAAGATAAACAAAATTGACTAATCTTTAACCAGACTCATCAAGAAAAAAATAGGACACAAATAAATAAATTCAGAAATAAAAGATGAGAAGTTTCAACTGATATCTAAGTTGAAATGCAAAGGATTATAAGAAATTACTATGAGCATCTATGTACCAAGGAACTTTTGAACCTGAATGAAATTTTTTTAAAAAAATTCTAGAAAGATAACAATCTTCTAAAAGCAAATCAAGAAGAAGCAGAAAATCTGAATAGACAAGTATCAACCAGTGACATTGAAGCAATAATCAAGAAACTCTCAGCAGCAAAAAGCCCTGGACCAGATGGCTTCACAAACAGTTTTATGAAACATTAAAGAAAGAACTAATTCAATCTTTCTGAAATTATTACAAAAATTCAAGAAGAGTGAAGAATCCCAAACTCTTCTTATGAGACAACTATTATGCCAATTCCAAAACCTTGTAATGGCACAGCATAGAAAGAAAACTACAGGCAGCATCTCTGAAGAGCATAGATGCTAAAATTCCCAACAAAATTTTAGCAAACCACATCCATCAATACATTAGAATGATCATACACAATGATCAAGTGAGATTCAACCCAGGGATGCAAGGGTGGTGTAATATTCACAAATCAATAAATGTTATACACTACATAAACAAAATGAAAGACAAAAATCATTTGACATATCAGTTGATTTTGAAAGAGCATTTGATAAAGTATAGCACCCATGTATGATAAAAACACTCAGCAAAGTGGGAGTAGAGGGAGCATTCCTCAACATAATAAAGGGAATACACACACACACACACACACACACACACACACACACACACATACACACACACACACACACACACAAACTCCTGTCAACATCATACTGAACAGGCAAACACTAAAAGTTTCCCCTTAAGGTTATGAAAAAGACAAGGATATTCTCTTTCACCACTTTTATTTGACATTGCATTGGAAGTTCTAGCCAAAGTGATCAGAAAAGAAATAGAAATAAAAGGCATCCAAATTGGAAAGGAGGAAGTAAAACTGTCATTGTTTGCAGATTACATGACATTATATATAGAAAACCCTAGACACTCAACCAAGTAACAAGACCTAATGAATTTGGCAAAATAGAAGGATGCAAAGACAATATTAAAAATTGAAGGCATTTTTACACCAAAAATATCAGAAAGGGAAACTAGGGGAAAATTACATTTACTTTAGCAATTAGAAAAGTAATGTACCTAGAAATAAATT
>NW_028078669.1:0-1131 GCF_014824575.4 Sturnira hondurensis | reverse complement strand
AAGGTGAGGGGTTCTGTGAAATGTGGCCATGGAGGGACATCTTGCAGGCTGGTGGAATCTGGGAAAGCCACTGTGGTCAGAGGATGCTGCTTTTGGATAGTTATTCATGTGCGTTTTCTTATGTTACTCTCCCAAGGTAAAAGCTGGCATTAAATAACAGGGTTCTCAGGTGATGTCAGAGCGTGTGAAATGCTGAGAAGATCTGTGACATGCCTATTAAAAAGAAACCAACGAGATCGAGCACTCAGCTAGAGCTTAAATTACATCCTTGAATGGGGTGCCCCCTGCTGACTTCTTAAAAATAGACTTTCTTAATCCTTTGCAAGGACTGCATTAAAACGGGTTTTTAAAAAAAATTTTTAAACTTGAAGTGTAATTGTAAAACACATAATTTGAGGAAAAGGTAGTCAGGTCCTCTGGGTAAAGGCTTCGTTTAGTCTCTCCATTCAAATGCCAGTTCTTCCAGGGCCGGTTCCTTGGGGCCAGTCCCGTCACCCCAGTGCCCGCTGAAGGCCCTTCGTTCAGCTGCGGTCACTGTGGAAGTCACTTTTTTTTTAACATGCTATGAACATCTGACAATTTACGTACACGCTTGTCTATTTTGGGCTAGTAAATGTTGCCGATAATATAATGACAGATCTTTCTGCCTGTTTCCTTTTACCTCTCAGGGCAGGTTTATATAGTTACAATGAATGGCTAGAAGGCAATACATATTTTTGTTAAATTGCTGACTGCTCTTTAGAAAGTTTGTATCAACATCATTCCCAATGTATATAAAATGCCCTTTTCTTTTCCCAGTGGTGGACAGTTGTCAAATTTTGTGACCTCTGTTAGTCAACTTCCTTGAGGCCTAATTTGCAGATAACTATACATTTTAATTTTATCCATTGTGGTGAAATGTACATAATACAAATTTCACCGTTTTAGCCATTTTAAGTGTGCAGTTTATTGTCATTAAGTATACGCACAGTGTGCAACTGTCGCCGCTGTCGGTTGCCACAACTTCTCCATCACCCCCAAAAGAAGCTTTTGCCCGTTAACCAGTAATGTGCCTCCCCCTCTCTCAGTCCAGGTAACTGCTGTTACCTGGATTTTGTGTCTCTGAATTTGCCTCCTCCAGGTGCCTAACGT
>NW_028078668.1:0-1030 GCF_014824575.4 Sturnira hondurensis | reverse complement strand
CCTCCTTCCCAATTTAGATGCCCTTTTCTTTTCTTGTCTGATCGCTGTGGCTAGCACTTTCACTACTATGTTGAATAGGAGGGGTGAAAGCAGACATCCTTGTCTTGTTTCTGATTTTAGTGGGAAAGTTCTTAGTTTTTCCCCCTTGAGTATGATGTTGGCTGCAGGTCTCTCATATATGGCCTTTATTATGTTGAAGAATGCTCCTTCTACTCCCACTTTGCTGAGAGTTTTTTTTTTTTTCACAAATGGGTGCTATACCTTACCAAATGCTTTTTCCGCATCTATTGATATGATCATATAATTTTGTGTTTTATTTTGCTTTTGTGATGTATTATGTTTATTGATTTGTGAATATTGTACCATCCTTGCATCTCTGATCATGGTGTATGATCTTTTAAATGTATTGCTAGATGCAGTTTGCCAATATTTTGTTGAGAATTTTAGTGTCTATGTTCATCAGTGCTATTGGCCTGAATTTTTTTTTTTGTTGTTGTTTCTTTATCTGTTTTTGGGATTAGGATGATGTTGGCTTCATAAGAAGAGTCTGGGAGACTTCCATCTTCTTGGATTTTAGAAAATAACCTGTAAAGGATGAGTATTAGCTTATCCTAAAATGCTTTGTAAAATTCTCCTGTGAAACCATCTGGTCCAGGGCTTTTGTGTATCAGAAGCTTTTTGATCACTGCTTCAGTTTCATCTGCTGTTATTGGTCTGTTCAGGCTTTCTGCTTCTTCGTCATTCAGTTTTATAAGATTATATTTTTCTAGAGATTTGTCCATTTCATTTAGGTTTTCAGATTTTTTGGCATATAGTTCTTCATAGTAATTTCTTACAATCCTTTGTATTTCTGTGTTGTCAGTTGTCATTTCTCCTCTTTCATTTCTGATTGTGTTTATTTGGGTCCTCACTCTTCTTTTCTTGATGAATCTACTTAAAATATTGTCCATTTTGTTTTTTTTTCATAGAACCAGCTCCTGGATTTATTGATCCTTACAATTGTGCTTTTAGTCTCTATGTGATTTAATTC
>NW_028078667.1:0-556 GCF_014824575.4 Sturnira hondurensis | reverse complement strand
AGGGCTAGCCGTCTAAAGAGAGGTGTCGGCAGAGCCAGGCTCTCTCTGAGGCTCGGGGCAGACTCCTCCCTGACATCTTCCTAGGTCCCGATGGTGGCCGTCCCTCCAAAGTGCTCCCTAGCCTGCAGCGACCTCCAGCCTCTGCCCTTCTCATCATGTGGCACTCTCCTGTGCGTCTGTGTTCAAATGTCCCCCCTTCTTCTAAGGCCATCAGTCATGCTGAGTCCGGGCCACACTAAGGATTTCATCGTAACTTGATTATATCTGCAAAGGACCTGTCTCCAAATGAGGTTACATTCCTGGGTACCAGGGGTGAGGACTTCAACTTGTCTTGGTGGGGTGGGGCGGGGGATGGGGGGCGGCAGGGGCAGGAAACGATTTAACCCATAACAAAACTCAGTGACAAAACCAAGAAGATATATTTCATGTGCAAATGTGCTGGTGGCCTTAGGTGCTGCCCCTCGGACTTTTTGCAGCTAGATGTCCATGTCTACAAGTTTATTCACATGCATGAAGTCAATATTCTTCCCAAATCTTACAAACCTCTGTTACATTA
>NW_028078666.1:0-541 GCF_014824575.4 Sturnira hondurensis | reverse complement strand
TGTGCTTACCGTTAGTCGCCAGAGCATTTCTCTGGTGCCTTTCCCATTATTTATCTGACCATACCTGCGCCTGTCTCTGTTGCACTATGAGGACCCAGGAACTGAGAAGCGGAGTCTTCTCCTTGAGCATGTGATAGAGGAACTGGCAGGTTTCATGCTCAGGCTCAGCCTTGGCGATATAGGCGGGAACTCGGGTTTCTTGGTAGAGATGGGGGGAAAGTGCAAAGGGGCAAGGGTGAAAATGGGCCTGCAGTGCTGGGTGCCCCGTGAGTCCCACTTGACCCAACAGCCTGCTGGGGCACTTTACTGGGTTGCAAGATTCAGGCATGAAGTGTGTTCTCCCTGTATCTGAGCTAGAAGGAGCATTTTGTGAAAAGGACGATGGTCCCATAAATCCCTTTAAGGAAACCTTGACCTCCAGGGCATCTCTTCACCACGACCCCATGCTCCCCACCCCCCAACCCTTTACCCTTACTTTTGAGGTCCATAATGCTTTAAGCAGTCAAAGTCTGCTCTAAACAAACTTGATTTGGGTCTCCTA
>NW_028078665.1:0-1234 GCF_014824575.4 Sturnira hondurensis | reverse complement strand
CCTTAATGCGCACTGTTTCACTTAGTCTGTGTCTCATATTATACCTAGATTTCTATACGTATTGTGTATTTGTAACAAAAATATCTGTACTCAACCTTGTCTAATGTAACCATTTACTTACTGTATAAAATATCCTGAGCAACTTTTCTTCTCTCAGTACATTTAGATAATTTCTCCTTCTTTAACGCTGTTGCCGTAATATTCCTTACTATAATTAAAGTATATTTGGATAGTTTTCATTTTATGAATGATGGGGCGAATGTTTTTGAACATTCAATGTGCTCTTCGTATTCCTCCCAGAAGCAGCCGATGAGCATTTCCTTTGTGCCAGAAACTGTTCTGGCCTCTGGGGAGGGAGCATGAACAAAACAGCAAAAATCCTTCACAGAGTTTCTTGTTCCAGGGAATGGAGATACTATGTTAAAAAATATATATATAGCCCTGACTGGCGTGGCTCGGTGAATTGAGTACAGGCCTGTGAACCAAAGGGTTGCTGGTTCGAATCCCAGTCAAAGCACATGCCTGGGTTGCAGGTCAGGTTCCCAGTAGGGGGCGCTCTAGAGGCAACCACACATTGATGTTTTTCTCCCTCTCTTTCTCCCTCTCTTCCCCTCTCTCTAAAAATAAATAAAATACAATATTTAAATACATATATATGCTTAAATATTGTATTTTAAATATTGTATTTTATTTATTTAAGCATATATATATATGTATATGCTTAAAATATACACTGTTTTTTAAAACCTGGTGGTGTGTCAGAGAAAAGAAGACCAGAAGGATAAGTAGGGAATTATTGGTTTCCTTCCCTTTGAGTGACACGTGGGGCTCTAATATTAGACAGTTAAAAAGACTCCATGTGAAGAGGATATTTGAAGAAAATGTTAGAGGATTTAGTGGATGAATTTATGCAGCTACTTAGGATCCGTGAGTCCCAGCAGTGTGGACAAGCAGGTGAGAAGGGACGGGGCGACCTAGAATGTTCTAGCAGAGAAGCTTTTAAAAATTTTTTTAAAAAGGTTTTATTTATTTATTTTTAGAGAGAAGGGAAGGGAAGGAGAGAGGGAGAGAAACATCAGTGTGTGGTTGCCTCTCATGCGCCCCCTACTGGGGATCTGGCCTGCAACTCAGGCATGTGCCCTGACTGGGAATGGAACTGGTGGCCCTTTGGTTCCTAGCCCACGCTCAATCCACTGAGCTACACCAGCCAGGGCTAGAAGTTTTTTTACTAGAA
>NW_028078664.1:0-2117 GCF_014824575.4 Sturnira hondurensis | reverse complement strand
ACAGGGGCCAGGCTGCCTGCAAAGCCTAAGTTACTTCCTATCAAACCCTCCATAGAACATCACATGTAGCCACTGTAGAAATGACTCCCAGACAAACGCCCCCCTTGAGCGGGCTTCTCAAGGAAACCCGGGTCTGGATCCGGCGTTAACTTTACCCAGGAAGACAATTCTAGTCACTGATGTTTCATGCATGGCAAAGGGTACAAGTTCAGCTTAGACACACAGGTCAGCATCGTGGTTACTCCACAAGCTCATCCTCTGTCCCTTGGGGGTTCCCCCCCTATAATTTGCTGTCCTGTTTACTCCAGCTTTTTTTAAATAGGCTTCTTACTACATGTTTTTTCAAGGAGAGGAATTCTCATTTTTTAAATGTTTATGCAGTGGAGCTGCTAAGAGCCAGCATGGGCCTCAGTGAATGGGGAGGGTAAGTCAGGGAAGTGGCTGGGGAGGCTGAGAGAAGAGAACTGGCCCCTGTGAGAGAAACAGCGTGAAACGGCCTTCCGAGGCTGCTGACTTGCTCCTCCCAATACAAAAGTCAATATATTCGCTGGAGCCCAGGCAGACTGCAGTTTAGGAAAGAGTTAATGTAGTCCTCCAAGGCCACGAAGTGATGTGCATGAGAAAGCCAGGGGCCAAGTACAGATTAATTAAACACAGACCCATGCCTCTGGGCCACCAAGGGGGTGGAGTGAGGGAAAGAAGACCAGGCATCAACCTACTCTGCACAGGTAGAGTGCGGACACTCCCCACACGTAGCTGACAGCTCTGTTTTCAGGAGTGGCCTGCGGAAGCAGACCCCCACACCATGTGGCATGTTCTGTGTTGGTTGTCAGCGGGAATTTGTCAATGTCACTGAGTTCAGAGTTTTGCTCACATAAAGGACAGGCAAGAATATTTTTTGACTCTGGGAGCCTGCAGCCCCCAATTCTTCAGGGTCCAACTTCACAGGATGACTCACAGTATTTGAGAAGGAAAAGGCATCTGGTGGGTCTGTGAAGGCCAGACCTTCACAATCATGCAAGGGTATCTTCTTCAGATCTATTCACCCCGTTCACATACGCCACAAATCTGCATTTTGGGATTTTCATAGAGAGACTCCTCCCAGGGATCCAGTTTTGCCTGGCCCCTTCGGCAGGGAGCTTCGTCCTAGTCACCTTCACTTAGAAAACTAATCGCTTTCACCTGACATGCTGATCAGCTCTGCTCCACCCCCCTCCACACATCACCATCACCAGCACCACCCTCATTGCCAGCGATCTTTAACTTTTCCCCCTCATTTTGCCCAACCAGCTGCCTAACATATGGTGTGCGCATCACTGGTAGTCTTCAATGTGATTTTCTTTTATCTATTTATTTATTTCTATATTTTAGAGAGAGAGACGAAGGGAGGGAGAAAGAAGGGGAGAGAAACATCAATCGGTTGCCTCTCATACATGCGCCAACTGGGGATTGAACCCACAGCTTTGGCATGTGACCTGACCAGGAATCGAACCTGCTGAGTCACAGTGGCCAGGACCAACATGATTTTAGATAGTGCTCAAAAGACCAGATTTACTTAAAGAGTTATTTTATTAAATTGCATATGTTCACGTTCATGTGCATTAGATAAAAACTCACCAACACACAGAACATCAATGTCTTTGCTTAAGGAGAGACTTGCGAGTGGGTAGGGAGGAAGTCTATGTAACTATCCGAACAAAACTATGTTCCAGGCACTGGGAGAAGCAGCTTCCATGCTCCCTGTGTGACGAGGGGAGAACTGAAGCCTGGAGCCCATCGCTTGGCACTTTCCCCACGTCCCCATGTCCCCAGTGCTGCGTTAGGCGACGGAATCGTCCCGCTGCCACCAGCCAGGCCCCCATGCCTGTGCTTGGAGTGCATCCTTGGGGATTTGCAGTCAATCCTAGCTAACTCCTCTTACCTAGCAATGCCCACTCTTTCTCTCCCTGGAAGGAGGGGCAGGGGGTCCAAGTGATAAAGCCCAGGACACACAGGAGACAACATGCTAGGACAGAGCTGTACACGAGACGGCTCTGAGATGTTGTATTTCTCATGCCGGCCGAGTCGTCTGGCAGGTTCAGGAGCAGTTTCAGGGGTGATGTTGAACCAGACAGCTC
>NW_028078663.1:0-3580 GCF_014824575.4 Sturnira hondurensis | reverse complement strand
ACCTGAAAAGTTAAGCAGCATCATTGGAAAATGTTTACTTTTAAAATAGTGTATGTGTGTGTGAAGAGTTTTTAAAGGGGAGAAAATATGGATTTCCTTCTTAGAAAGTGTCCATTTTGTAAGTTTTGCTATATAAATAGACATTAGTACCAAAACAGAAAAAGGTTAAAATCAATGATTTTTAACAGGTAAAGCTGGAAATTTTACCAACTTCTACTACTTCCTAGATGTGCAAACTTATACATTGTACTTAAATTGTTTGGAATTTACATCTATTATTTGTAAGTGAAATTCATTAAGTAAGCTCACAGGTTTGTAGAGAGGAAATACTGTGCACAAAATGTTTAGCAGAATCCATGAGTTTTAACAAGAGATCAATAAATTGTAATTATTAACATCATAGCCTAGATCCATTTATCATTTTTAAATATCAAGGAGTATGACTTAAAAATAAGACAATGTAAAATGAAATTTGCTCTTATACTAAAGAAAAGTAGGAATATTTCACAGTGTAGCCCTTTTGTGATGCAAAATGCCAAGATTTCAAGTAATGTATGAAGTAAGTGAGTCATAGAGTCTTTCCTAGCAATCTCTGTTGTCTAAAGAAATAATATTTAAAAGAACATGGATAAATAAAATTTAGAATTGCAAAAATTTTTATCCATATGTGTCTACATCCAAAATGTGCATTATTTTCTACTTTAGTTTTTGGACTCAATACTGTTTGTGAGATTCATCAGGTTGCTACAGGTAGCTCTATTTCATTAACTTGTTTAATATCATTACATTCTACAAATCTCTCACGATTTATGGATGATACTTCTGGTGGTACATATCTGGTTGTCTCCAATTCTAGCTGTAACACAGAATTAGTGCATGGATGTTATTACGCACCTGCTTTTGGGACCATATGCAATCATTTGTGTTGAGGACGTACTCAGGAAAATTCTGGGTCACGAATGTTCTGGACTTGGATTTGCTTTGGCTTGAACACTCGATAGGCTGTCAGTATCATGATTATTACCAGTTACTCAGCATTTACACTGTTCCTCACAATGAGCTGGACATTGGTGAGACAGTGATGAGAACATACAGCTGACCTTGAACAAAGCGGGTTGGAACTGCATGGGTTTACTTTTAAGCAGATTTTTTTCAACAAATACTTTAAATGTATTTTGTCTTCCTCATAATTTTCTTAACATTTGTCTATCGCTTACTTTGTTGTAAGAGTGCAGTGTATAGTACATATAAGAAATATGAAAGGGACCCCCAAATCCTCAACATTTATTTATAAAAAATTGTGCCTTTATCCTTATGTTTCTAAATTTTCATCACCTTCAAAGTATTCTCTATTTGATGCAGTACACTTATAGAGACATTTTTTCTCTGCTCAAAATTTGGAACCCATTGATTTTGATTCCTTTTAGTGCTTCTGCCTCTTTGGTTTCATCTCTTTCACAAAGGCAAAACATTTTTCTTTGAGGATTTTTTCATCCAGAGAAGAAATAAAGTCTCACTTGGGGTGAGATTGGTTGAATATGGAGAGTGGGTCAAAACAGCTGAACACTCAGTGGGGTGTGAGCAAGTGCACTTGTAAATAATCCCTCATGCAAAGGACAAATGTGTTGAAATAGTCTCCAAAAAAATTTCACAGCAGCCAAACACAGCCTCTTACAACCTTGTCAGCTGGTACCCTAATAGACTTGAGTTCCTAGAACACTCACCTAGTGGGGGAAGCCTGTACTACAATGGGCCCACCCTCCAAAGATAATTTCAGGTTGGTGTGTTTGTTTTTATTATCCTTGTGAGTATTATTTGACTATGTTACCGGTGAGTCTTTGAGTCAAAATTAGGCTGTTAGTAATTAAGATTTTAGAAAGTTGCTTATTTCTGAATGCATGGGGGTTCAATTCCCCTAGACCCTGCATATAGGTGGGTGCTCCTAACCCCTTCATTATTCAGTGGTCATCTGTGTATGAAATTTCTACCTACATAGAGGTGGGTTTAGAGTCTAATAAGAGAGATTGGCATTAATCTAATGTATCATATGCATAAATATGTTACCAGATCACAAGTCTATCTTTTTTCTGAATAGCTGAAACAGGAATAAGCAACTTATTTATTCTATATCATGACCGTACATTCTTAATTAGCAGCACTGGAGGTTTGGGAGTGAGGAAAAGGAAGCTCTGTATGTGTGTCAGGACTACGTGAATTTGTAGACATTTCTGTTGAAGTTCTCTCAGTCTTCCTAGCCTGGTTTAAAGAGCCTCTATCCCAGAGCATGTCATCTGGGTCCATGTGTCAGTTTCTCTGTGGATTGAGTTCCTTGGTGAGGGCAGCTGTGACCTGCTGAGGTCTGGCCTCTCAGGAAGTATCCCAGGACCTGTCTTGTCTCTGACCCTGAAGCACAAGCTGTGGGATGTGGTCCTCTTGTATATTGAGTCAGTGTCAGTTAGACGTCCTTGGTGTGGTGTTCCCACCTTAATTGTGCCTTCTCTGGTGCTGTGAACATCTGGGAAATTTGGCTGGGCCTTTTCTTTTGATATTGGGCCTTCTTTGACGACCTCGATGCTATCAGGCCCAGGCCATTTCCCTGGCACCATGCCGATTTCCTGTGCAAGTGGTCGACCTCCTTCTCTAATATATGGACTCACCACCACCCCTGGGGCTGTGAAGAATCATCTGAATTCCTTCCAGAAACTATGCANTCTAGACAAAGTTCTGCAGCACTTTTCTGTCCATTCCCCAGGCCCTGATGTTTTATGCACTTGACCTGCATGTTGGTCTCCATCCAGAGGCACTAATGGAAGATGTGGAGAAATACTCATATGCTTTCCAGGTTCATTCTTGTCAGAAATACTTGTATGCTTTTCAGGTTCATTCTTATTAGTAATTAAGGTTTTAGGAACTCACAAACCTATCTCTGTCATTTCAGATCACAGTGAGAAAGCCAGGGTATATGAGCATCTGACCTTTCTTAAGTGTCTTCCTTTTCCCTTACACTTCATTATGACCAGAGAAACAGATTTTTTACCTTTCCATATTGGCAGAGAGTTCCCTAACCTCTCAACCTGGGTTCTCTTAAATAACCATATTAGTCAAACATGAAATGGAACACAATTATTCAATGACAGAACACAGTTTAAAAGGTCGTGGGAAATGATGTATAAAAAGACTTTTTCAAAACTCTCCTCAACTTATATATGAATTTCAACCTCAACACTTAAAATGAGACAAAGGGAAATATTTGGTTTTAAAATAATGTGTGTGTGATTGTTTGTGTTATGTGTGTGTGTGAAATGTTTTTAAACAGGACAAAATAAAGATTTTTTTCTTACAAAGCTTCCATTTTATAAGGAAGTCTGCTATGTGTATAGGCATTACTCTACTACTGAAAAGAAAACAGAGGTTGAAATCAATGGTTTTGAATTTAGATAAAGCTGGAATTTTTACCCAGTTCTGTTATTACTAGATGTGTAAACTGATGCATTATACTTAAATTCTTTGGAATTTACATTTACTATCTATAAAAGAAATTCATTTAAAATGTCTGCCTTAAGGGTTAAGTCTCAGAAAA
>NW_028078662.1:0-542 GCF_014824575.4 Sturnira hondurensis | reverse complement strand
GTGGCTTATTTCACTGAGCATATGTTTCTCCAGCTCCATCTATACTTTAGCAAGGGTGAAACCTTTTTACAGCTGAGTAGTATTCCATTGGGTAAATGTCCCATAGTTGTTTTATCCACTCATATACTAATAGACACTTGGGCTGCTTCCATATCTTGCAATTGTAAACAATGCTGCAATGAACATAGGGGAGCTTTTAGTCTTTCAAAACAGTGTTTTAGGTTCCTTCAGATATATTCCCAGAAGTGAGATCACTGAGTCAAAAGGCAGTCCCATTTTTAATTTTTTTGATGTATCTCTATACTGCTTTCCATAGTGGTTGCCCCAGTCTGCATTCCCACCAACAGTGCAAAAGGGTTCCCCTTTCTCCACATCCTGACCAGCACTTGTTGCTTGTTAATCTATTGAAGATAGCCATTCCGACAAGTGTGAGATGATAGCTCATTGTGCTTTTTATTTGTATTTCTCTGGTAATTAGTGATGTGGATCATCTTTTCATATGATTGGCCATCTGTATGTTCTCCTTGGAAAAGTGCCTATTC
>NW_028078661.1:0-639 GCF_014824575.4 Sturnira hondurensis | reverse complement strand
CACATCAAACCCTGAGAGTTTTTCCAAACAGAGCTTTTAGGCTTTATTTCCCATTGCTGGGGCTCTGGGTTGTGTCATCTGTCTCACTGACCATTTTTAAACCTGCCTGGGTTCTCTGCCCACAAATGTGTGTCCATGGTCAGCCAGCCACCTCTCGAGCGTTACTGGGTTTTTGTCCCATGCCCGCTGGGGTCGCCAATCACCTCCTCCTCCTGCTGTGACCCCTCTCCGCCAGCCACCAACTCTGCCCCTCTTACCGGTCTGGATGAATGTTTTGTTGTTGTTGGACTTCAATACAGTTCACTTTTCTGTCTGGTTGTGTTTTTGTTTCTAAATCTTTGTTGTCCTTAAATTTGGTTGTGCAAGGAGATGCAGTATTTCCACCTACACCTCCATCTTGGCCAGAAGTCAACCCATATTCTAATTTAGAACATTTTCATTATCCCTCAGAGAAAGTCCCCACGCATCAGTAGTCATCCCTCATCACACCTCTGTCAGTACCAAGCCACTCCCGAACCACTTTCTGCATTTATACGTTCCCTCTCCCAGACACTCATATAGACGGAAGAAGAAAATAGGTGGTCCTCGCTGTCTATCTTGTGTCCTTTAATTCTGTTGAACAATGTCCTTGAGGTCTCA
>NW_028078660.1:0-829 GCF_014824575.4 Sturnira hondurensis | reverse complement strand
AACATCAATGTGTGGTTGCCTCTCCAGCGCCCCCTACTGGGAGCCTGGCCTGCAACACAGGCACATGCGCTGACTGGGGATCAAACTTGTGACCCTTTGGTTCAATCACACGCTCAGTCCACTGAGCCACACCAGCCAGGGCTTATTTCTTTATCTTTTAGAGAGAAGGGAAAGGGAGGAAGAAAGAGAGGGAGAAACATCGATGTGAGAGAGAAACATTGATCTGCTGCCTCCTGTGTGCTCCCAATAGGGTACCTGACCCTCAACCCAGACACGTGTCCTGACTGGGACGCGAACCAGCAACATTTCAGTCTGCAGAATGCCGCCCAGCCCACTGAGCCACACCTATCAGGGCTCCATTCCTAACTTTAAAAACTCACATGAAATTAGAAATAGAAGGGAACTTACTCCTCCTGATAAAGAGTACCTATGAAAATCCTATAGCTAACATTTACTTAATGGTGAATTAATTCTCTAGGATCAGGAGCAAGCCAGGAATACCCACTATTATTGCTTCTAGTCAACAGGGCAGTGGAGGTTGCCAAGCCGTCATTAGCAAGAAAAGAAGTAAAAAGTACCCAGATTTGAAAGGAGGAAATAAAGCATCTGTATTTACAAACATGATCATTTATGTAAAAAATTCTATAGAATTTTTTTAAAAAGGCAATGAAACAAAATTTAGTTACACAAAGCTGCCGGATAGAAAATAGACATACAAAATTCAACTGCTTAAATAATTAGAAATTAAAATTTAAAACATTTGCAATGGGATAAAAAATATAAAATATTTAGAAACAAATTCAAAGTAGATCATAATCCTCAATGTACA
>NW_028078659.1:0-8360 GCF_014824575.4 Sturnira hondurensis | reverse complement strand
TTATTCTGAATTTGTCAAGTACATAAATAAGAGAATGATTGTAAAGGCTTTTGCATCCATTTGTGTATTTTGATTTCATTACTCAAATATATGTATCAGGAATCTAAAGATCTTTTTGATAAATACAAATTACTTCTTGAGATTGGTTAAACCAGTATTTTTAGAAGTATTAAAGTATGATCCAAAGTCTTCTGAGATATTCTTCCCCTAAATCTTTAATTTGGTATTAATTGTTTTGGCGAAATCAATTTTATTTCAGATTTTACTGCTCCTAAACAATACCCCACATTTCAAAGTAAGAAACTGAAGTTATAATGTTTTACTTCTATCAGCATTAATTTTTACTGTGAGAATCACCATAACATTTTTCAGGTACTGTAAAACTGGGGAGGAGTGATTTGTCCACAGCAGCAAGGACGGAAAAAAATACATTATGATTTTCAAAGTTCTGTTTTTAGTACAGTTTATATTTTTTCTGTTTTAGGGAAGGCACACATATATTATATTTTATGATGGAGAATATAAATTATAAATAATGATTATAGGAGAGTGATTTTCTCATGTTACATGAAGTGGTGTATTTTTAAAATTACCATGTCCATGTCTGCCTCAATGGTTCAGCTGATTTGAATGTCATCCCACACACTGAAAGATTACAGATTCGATTCCTGGCCAAGGCTCATCCCCAGGTTGTGTGTTCATGGCAGGTACAGGAGGCAACTCATCAATACTTTTCTCTCACATCACTGCTTCTTTCTCTCTTTCTCATCCTTCCTGTCTCCTTACAATCGATAAGCTTATCCTTGTGTGAGGATAAAAAATAAATGAATGAAATAAAATCGCTTACCCATTGAGACCAATTGGCTTATGCGTCCTACGACTCTAAAAGATGAACAAGTAACATTGCTATGCAACAGAAGAGGTGGTTGCATTCACTGGTGCCCTAAGCATTAGAAAATGGACATATTTATTTTTTTTACTCTGGGCACAAATAATAGGGAATGAGAGGTGACCTTTCTCCAGGATGAGTATATGAAGGCTTTTGTTTTATATGTATCACCTTACAAGTGTGTATAGATATCGTGCTGCTATATGCAAATACCTATGCATATATGTAAGTTTTTGTTTTATCATTCAAATTGTGTTCAGTTAAAAATTCATTACGTTTATGTTCATCAGTGCCTCTAAGCACTTCATAACATTGTAAAGTCTTGTTTTAAAGTATGCTTATAGACAAAGAACAAATTGTTACTCTGCACAAAATCTGTCCAAGGTATAAATATAAAAACATTTTAGAAAATAATTTATAAATATATATGTATATATCCCACATATCAGTATATATATTTGTATTACAATTCAAGTCANGCTACAACAAAACTCCAAGAGATAATGAAGTTTTGTTCTCAAGGCTTTTGAAATATTTTCCCCCAAACTGTCATAGATTCAATAATTTTTCTTAGTACAATCAATTTTATTCCAGACTATTTTAATGCTAGACAATTGCACCGCATTTTGAAGTAAGGAACAAAAGTATTATGATTTATGTAGATCAACATTACTTTTTTATACTAATTACTTCTTTTTCTAGCTAATGTAATGCTCGTGCAGAATAATTCTTCTTTCTTGTATGTAATATAAATTATAAATTATTTTAACAGGGAGCCAGACAGTTACAGCAGAGAACCAGACAGGGAATAAGACAAGTAACCAGAAAGGTACATAATTATGTTCTGTGTTTTGATGTCAATAATGATCCTACCTTGCCTCTAACACAGTCAAAATGTATAGGGGTTTTTTTGAGGGGGCAGGGGGAACATAAATTATAATACTGGGTGATAAATGTACATAAATAATTAGTATAGAAGAGTGTATTTCTTATGGAAAAATATGAAGAAATATTCATTTAATTCATCATACTCACTGTTGCCAATTGGTTAAAAGATAATTTTGGTTTCTAAAAATGTGGTTTCTTTCATTGACATTCAGGACATATAGAAAGTGGATATTTTTGTTTTTTATTTGCTTAATATGGGCACATGAATTAGGGAGTGAGGGGCTGACCCTTCTCTGTGAGTGTGTGTGAGTGTGTATGAGTGTACTATGCCTTATATATGCCAGTCTGTGAGGTTATATTCATATACTGCACACTAATTTGTCTCTATCTATGCAAATACTGAAATTAATTTTCATTTTATAATTCATATTGTTCTTGGATAACAATACATATCTTCCTTTAGCAGATCATTGTGGTCAATGTCCACCAGAGTGGTTAGTGTATGCCAACAACTGCTATTACATCAGCACTGAACACAAAACATGGAATGAGAGTTTGATGGCCTGTGCTTCTAAGAACTCTAACCTGCTCTATGTAGATAATGAAGAAGAAATGGTAAGGTTTCTAATGTTTCCAACATTTTACTTTAAAGTATTTCATTTTATATTTCTATAGAATTGATTCATACTTTTGTATGTATCTATAATTTATTGTAAAGATTATTAATATTTTATTGTTTGACTCTATAATATTTGATTTGTATTTTATGCCATTAATGTGCATTTGATGATTTTCAGTTTTTGATTTTCATAGACAATTATGCTTCTATATATGCTTTTTTTCCTAAAGTAAACTTTGCTCCTTAATTGTACCATGTATCATGGAGATTATAGATATGATTGTGCGTGTTACAGACTGAAATTGGATCATGAAATAGGTGTTGCCAGTCTGCTCATGTGCATTCTCTCATAACTTCTCCTCTCCCCTCACTTAACCACTTATCTGGGATTTTATATCACAAATTATTTTTGCCTAATTTTGAATTTTATGTAATGGGAGTCATTTATTATGCATTTTACATGTCTCCATGAACTCACTCATAATATTTTTCAATTAATTCACAGTATTGAATGTACCTGAAGTTTGTTAATTTTCAGTGCTGTATTGTATATAGCAGACATTCTTTAGTCTATTCTACTTAGAATAGAGATATTTGTAATATGAGGTTGTTATGAATAATTATTTCATAAAAATTCTTGTGCATTTATTTTTCCAGATAATATATATCTAAACTATTTTATACATAATAATACATATAATATATAAATTGATATGATGCAATGTTTATAATCATATGATAATAATTTATAAATATAGTTGTTATAATGGGATATGTGTATAATTAAAATGTATTGCCATTTTGCATCAGATTGAAATTGCAGGGTCTAAAATATATGTGTATGTAAATCATCCCTATTTTTAGTTTGTTGAGTAAATACACATTATATCCAATAGTTTCATGATCCAAAGCTTACTTCCAGGAATTTTAATGCCATCATCTCTGGTCACTAAATAAAAGCATCATTATGACATTAATGGGTATTTTCCACATGCTGATCAATTGAACACATCTTTGAGAGGACCATTTGTTATGAATTTCTGTTCTGTGAGAATGAGAAGTGCCCATTCATGTCTCTTGACCATTTCTCCTGTGTGTTACCTGTATTTTTCCTTCTAGACATAGTGATATTTTAGATACGACTCTTTTTTGAATTTGTGAGATGCAAATGGCTTTCTTGACTATTAATTACATTTTTCTCCTCATACTGGAGATTTTTTAAAAGATTTTATTTATTTATTTTAGAGAGATGGGGAAGGGAGAGAGAAAGAGAGGGAGTGAAACATCAGTGTGTGGTTGCCTCCAGCACATCCCCTACTGGGGACCTGGCCTGCAACCCAGGCATGTGCCCTGACTGGGAATCAAACCGGCAATACTTTGGTTCACAGGCTTGCACTCGATCCACCCAACTACACTAGCCAGGGCATATTGGAGTTCTTTCATGATCAGGATTTCTTACTGTTATCATAGTCCAATATCTCGTTTTGGATGTTGGTGATTATTTTGGACATGTTTCACAGGTTAGTCAAAGTTCATGAAGATAATCTACTGAATACTCTTTATGATTTATCTTTTTTCTTTATGGGTGGAAAAAATGATGTGCCAATAACTACTTTTAGTTTTAGGTCTATAATACTTTGAGAATGTCTATTTTTGTGATGCTGTGTTTGTGATGCTGTGTGGTACAGGTCAAGTTCATACTTTTCTGCCTCATTATCTAGTTAATGTGGCATAATTTGTAGCGAATGATCTTTTCTACATAAATAACTTTATACACATGGGTCTATATATTTAAACATAAAATATAAGAGGATGAGCATTCATTGTGTCTCAAAAATTGTTTTTCTGTCTGTCATCTTTTGTCTTTCTTTTTGTTCACAGCAATAATTTACACCTAAGTCGGTTTTACTGGTAAAGATCTGTAAAGGTCTCCGAGGCTCCATTAGTTTTTCTTTCTCCTTCTCTCTACCTCCAGGAATTAATTATTTCTGTCGCTCCATCTTTATTTCATCAATTCTTTCTTCTATGTCTCAATATTTATGTAAGTGTATTGAATTTTGTAGTGTAGATAATGATTTTTCAACTGATAATTTTGTTTGATTTATTCATGCAGTTTTTATCTCCCTGATTGTTCTGTCACTGTCATGATAGTGCCATAGAGTTATTGGCACATCATTTTTAAAATACATTTTAGGTACATACATGTTTATAGTAACTAGTATTAAATATTTGTAAAACATTCATCATCTTATCCCAGTGAAAGTTATTTTGTATGGCTGATTTATCCCCCTGAGTATGGAAGATATTTTTTGTTTCTTTGCATGGTTTCAAAATTGTGGTAAGTCCACCTTTTCAATAGTATAGCATAATAAACATGAATCCTCCTACATGCTTATTAGATTTATACTTTCATACCTTCAGTTATAAATGTTTACTGTAGAATCATCTCTTTTGAAATATGCTTACTCAGTTTTTAGTTTTCAGTTTTAGAATGCTTACTCAATTCTTGTTATAATTTTATTTTAGGCTCAATTACTGGGATTCCACTTGGGGCTACAAAGCTTCCTTGACAACCAATGATTTTTAAAAATGTATGCATGTCAAAATTTATTCAAAAAACACCTCAAGTCAGTATGACTCCACTGTCTGCTACTTGATATACTTGTGTGTGTGTGTGTGTGTGTGTGTGTGTGTGTTTGTAAGGGAGGACTCATAGTTTTAAAATCAGTTCTCCAATCAACTTTGGCTTATTTTTTACCAGATTATCTTAGTTTCTTCTACACAGTGCAAATGTGTTTTCCAACAACCGAGTAGCTTGGAGAGTTACTATCACAGTTGTTTACTGTGCTCTCATATTGGGTACCTTCCTGTCTGTAGCTGGCGCTTTGCAGACACAGACCAGAAAAAGGATGGTCTTCTTCACTTTTAACCTAGTGGATTGAGCACTTTGACTTGAAAAAGGAGTGGGCAGTTTAACCACCACTTCCAAAGTAATCAGACTTCCCCTGTGGTAAAACCAGTGATGTTTCAGCATTCCCCAAACAGTAAGAATTGCACTTCTTACTCATGAACTGAGATGGGGATTGGGGGAGACATGGCAGCAGTCTTAGACATGAAGACTATAAATTTGCTCTATTTTACTGGAATCTCTAGCTGCTTTTTCAGTAATAAATGCTCATGTTATTTTTACTGATCAACTTTCAGAGGTGTAATATGGCAATGTTTGCTGTTCACCCAATCATGCTAATGTATTTTCTCAATGTGTCCAATATATAAAACTGTATTATAAATTGAATAACCCTAACCTAGAAAAATAACTGTATTTGGTTTTTTATTTTTAAATTCATCTTTCCTGAGGTTGCAAATATACAATTTAGTTAATATTTTATTCATTGTATTTGAATTCTCATAGCTTGCCATATACAACATTGCCTTTTTGAAACTGACATACAAGAACACTATAAAATACAAAATGTAACCTCTGTAATTCTCTTTTTGTATTCTGATTAGAAGGTTAAACAACATTGATATAGGTGCAGTCCTGGTAGGTCCCCTGGCTAGAGCATCATCCGAATACAGGCAGATGCTGGTTGGTACCCCACCAGGCGCATAGAAGAAGCTCCCAAGAAAAGCCACACTAAGTGGACTGACTAACTGATGGTTCTCTCTCTCTCTCTCCTTCATCAATAAAAAAATGTAAAGAATAAAACAAAAATAACGCTGATTAAAAAATGAGTTAATTGGCATAATTCTATTTTTTAAATGAAGAATGGTACAAATGGTTATTATGTATGAAAATTAAGAGTGCCTCAGAGCTTGTATATACTGAAACTTTTCTCAAAAAGTTATTTTGTAAATTGCCAGTTATAAAACCAGTCACAACAATGGAAAGCACAACATTAACCCTCTGGTACATTTTGTAATTTTCTTCTACCCCTTTTTCTAGGATATCCCCCTAAAATAATTAAGAATTCTTTAAATCATCCCTGATTTCTCTCTCCCGACTCAAGAATATTCTTAAAAATATGCATGGTGTCAGATGGGCCCCAGATCCATTGGGGATGTCACCTCTCAAGGTATACACGGGTCCAAAACAATATTGAATGGGAAGAACAAAGCAAAAAACATTTTCTATTTCTATTTTTATTTTTTAAATTTAATTCTTGTTCAAGTACAAGAATTAAATTTTTCTGTCTTATATTCCCAGCCCTGCCCCCCCACTGCTTCCCAACTCCCTCCCATTTCCGCACCCACCTTAGTTATTGTCCATGTGACCTTTATACTTGTTCATGTGAGTCCTTCCCCTTTTCCCCTGTGATTCTCTCCCCTCTCCCCTCTATATCCTGTCAGCCTGTTCTGTATTTCAGTGTCATTGGTCAAATTTTGCTTGCTTGTTTGTTTTGTTGTTTAGATTCCTGTTAATGGTGATATCATATGGTATTTCTCTTTTGCTGCCTGGACAGGTAATGCAAAAAATGAAACTCGAGCAACAACTTACACCATACACTAAAATAAATTCAAGGTGGATAAAAGACTTAAATATAAGCCATGAAACCATTAAAGCGCTAGAGGAGAGCATTGGCAGGACAATCTCAGATATTCCACGCAGCAATATTTTTACTGATATGTCCCCTAGAGCAAAACCCATTTTTTATTTTTATTTTTCTTTAATTCTTGTTCAAGCACAGTTTTCTGTCTTATATTCTCATGTTTTAAAAAGTTGCTTTCAAAATAAGTTCTCTGAAAATATTATTGTCCTATTTTTTGTAAAGCCAATTTATTAGTGTCCAAAATCATTCTTAGTGTTCAATATTAACAAAACCTCCATTCGAATTCTCAATATACAAATAAATGCCAGAGGCAAAAGCATTATAATACATTCATTGAAAATACAAAGGTTTCCCTGACTGGTGTGACCCAGTGGGTTGGACATTGCTCCATGAAGGGAAATGTCACAGGTTCGATTCCCAGTCAGAGCAGGTGCCTGTGTTGCAGGATCAGTTGGGGATCCAGCGCAGGACAGGCAACCAATCAATGTTTGTCTGTTTTTCTCCCTCTCTTCCTGCCTCTCTAAAATTAAATACACTGAATCTTTAATAAAGAAATAAAATAAGATATAAAGGTTTAGACTTTTGTTTTATTCTCCCATGCTAGTGCAGTTGTAGATTGGTAGGTTTTTTTAAGTCATGTGCATCTCACAGCAACAAGCAGGGTTCTCTTTCTGCCATGACGGTTGCTCGTCGGCTTGTTGCACACGCACCCTGCATTTTCAACTTTGGCTCCTATGCCATCACGCCTCTTTGCTCATGAATTATCATTCCCAGACTTTTGAAAAGTTTATTAATATCCATAATATCAGCTACCAGTTGTCTAAGAGAAGGCTCTCTCCTGAATGAGGTGGAAGTCACCTTTTGTAATTCCCTCATCATGCACCTGACCATGAGGGTGAGTTTGGCTTTTCTAGAACACAAATTCCTTTCTTTGAGCTCTCTTCAGGAATTCCACCAGATGCTCCAGTACAGGCTGCCCACTCAGGCAAAACACTCTTTTCCTTTCTCAGCTGCTCGCATTTGGAGAGTTGGTCAGTGATGTTGTGAATTCAGCCACTAAGAAATAACTTGTATTTTCCTTTCATGTTGTTCATTGAGGGTGGTAGGAGAAGATACAGACTGTTTCAATGACTTAACTGGTTTTTTTTTTTGCCATTTGTTTAAAATATTGGTGGTTCTGCTGCAGCTGTTGCCTCAAATCAGGTGATTCTTGATGTGTTCCACATTGATTCAGAGTCCTTTATATATCCACACAAGGTCATGTGATCTTTGGATGACGGATATGCTGGGACACCTGGTTGGGGTGACCAAGAATTCCTGGAGTGTAGGACGGGGTTGATTGCTTATTCACTAATGTCACCAATGTTGGTGGGCTGTGCAGTTTGCTTAGATGTCACCTCCCCCTCTAACTGTG
>NW_028078658.1:0-1241 GCF_014824575.4 Sturnira hondurensis | reverse complement strand
TGCTTCTGGAGTCTAGGAGACGAGGGATCAGGGTCCCCTAAAAGAAGATTAAACAAGGGTTTTAAGTCACCAGTAGATAATTTAAGTGAAGGGCGGATCCAATTGAGTTCCCCTAGAAAGGTTTGAAAATCATGTAAAGTTTTTAATTGAGAAGTATCAATGGTTAGTTTCTGCGGAGAGAAGGAAGAGGGTTTTAATGACTACCCTAGGTAAGAAAATGGATAGGCATTTTGTACCTTATCAATAGCGATCTGCAATCCTGATTGGGATAAGGCTTGTTGTATATGCTGGAAAGTTGAATACAAATAAGACTCGCTTTCATGAGCTAATAGAATGTCATCCATGTAATGGATGATTAATGCAAGAGGAAACTGATCTCGAGTTTGTTGAATAGCTTGTTGCACAAACTTTTGACATAGGGACTTGAACCCTGAACCCTCAGATTAAAAGTCTGATGCTCTACCAACTGAGCTATCCGGGCTCTGCTTGACCTGCTAGATCTCCCCAATCTGCTTCATCAGGCTTTGGCGGCTCCGATTGAACAGGCGCCACCTTAAGATCAGTCGCCACCTTAAGATCAGGTTCCTCATACCGAGGCGCCTCCCAAGTTGGAGGAGGCGGATCAGTTGGCACTGGAGGCAGAGGGCGAGAAAGATCCTCTGCCAAATGAATGGCTGGCAAACTGCCACGAGTCCCACGTTCCCATTTTTCAAGCTCAGAATCTCCCCTAAGACAATCTCTAACTAATGTCCATAAAGAAAACACATCGACAGGGGTTTTCTCTGGACCGTGAGCACGGTAGTGTTCACGAATACGTTCTCCTACCTTTTTCCAAGTTTCTATATTAATAGTACCTTCTTCCAGGAACCAAGAGCAAACTTGTTGAATAAAATCTACAAAACAATGTATTTGACTCTTAGAGGTAGTAATGCCTCGCCCCTTCAATAAGGAGCAGAGGACTTTTTCAAAAAATCCCTGATCTGATGAATGGGAACTTCCCATGATTAAAAACTCTCCAACACTGCTTCCTGCTACTTTTACTTTTTACTTACCGGGCCCCCGTAGCAGCGGTCCTCCTGGGCTCCCCTATCCTCGCGATTAGGACTCTGCTGGTCCCCCCTGACCCCCTTTTTCCGGGTCCCTGTTCGGGCGCCACTCTGCCGCTGCCCGCGGCAGCAAGGTGTTCGCGAGGTGAGGCGATGGACTTAACTTAATTAAAAGAATGGAGAGGTCCAAGTGCT
>NW_028078657.1:0-1378 GCF_014824575.4 Sturnira hondurensis | reverse complement strand
CCCTGTCCCCGTTCTGAACAGGCGTGGGGGCCAGGGAGGAAATGAGACCAGGTCAGAAGCATCCGGTAAATGCTGTGCCAGGGAGGACAGACTCCAGTGAGCCATGGGAGCACCCCACCCCAGCTGTAGAGCACCCCTTTCCTGGCCACAGGGATACCTGTTGTTCTCTAACCGCAGCTTCTGCAGCGCACCTGCTCTGGGGGGAAGTGGGCCTCAGAAATCAGGCGTAGGGATGCCGAGAGATGCCACTTTGCTGCCAGGAACATGCTGGTGAATGACAGTAAGCTTCCTTGAGGAAATAGCTGCCATCTTGGTAAAATCCCTGATGTCAACCATATACCAAGTCACCTGCTCTGTCCTGGGGGTTCAAGGGAAGAAGACCCAATGTCTAAGCCCTAAGGAGCATCCTCGGGGAAGGTAGCTAGTGGTAGGCATGTCTTCTGGTGCCAAATCAATGGCTTGGGCATCCCTGTTAAAGGGATTTTGTGAAGTAAGAGGGGTGAGAAACAAGCTCTCACTGAGCAGCTAGTATATGCTCCCCAACCAGGCATTGTGCCACCTGCTTCCAAATGCGATTTTATTTGATTTTCACAGAAATCCTGTGGCAAACGCTTTGTTAGGTTTCCACAGATGGAGCAGTTGTGATTCAGAGAGGTTAATTGACTTGGCCAAGGTCACAGGTAGTGAACCACCAGACCGGGTTTCTGAGCAGGACGGCCTGACCTCTGCATCCGTCTGCTGTTAGGACAACAGGGAGGGGGGTTTGCCCTCTGGTGCTTTGTTTGAAGCTCTCTCCTGGCTGTTATTTCATCCTACTTTGCAATGCAGAGCTGTTTCCCAGACTGCTTTATAGAACTCGAAATGTTAGTAGGTGTTCCAGTTAGAAAAGCCTGGGTGGATATGTGCGTTGGGGAAATGCTGGGCTCAGCAGGTGCAGGAGGGGAACGGGGAACACCTGCCGTCTGCTTCCATGTATGGTGGGGCTCCAAGGGCAGGGTGTGGTGACAGCTCCCGGCACACGTGTCCCATGGAAGCCGCTTTGGCAAGTAGTGTTTGTGTAACAAGCATCTGATGAGCTTTTTCTCCAAGCATAGCACCCGTGGTCTGTGCACTCCCCCCCTCTCCCTGGACTGTGAAATGCACCACTCACTCTGAGATTTGCTCATATTCTTCCCCATCCCCCCAGTGTCCACTAAGCCGTCATAATTACGGCTTACTCAGTTTCCAAGTGGGTAAGTGAAATGGGCCTTGACATTGACCCTGGCCCTGAAGAAGGTAGAAGAAATAGCCATGAACTGGGAAGAGGTCTTCTAGGGGAGAGGGGTCGTAGGATTAGTGACTCCAGTGCACGAATGGAGATGCTGCGTGTCCCGGAAAT
>NW_028078656.1:0-907 GCF_014824575.4 Sturnira hondurensis | reverse complement strand
CCATTCTGACTGGTGTAAAGTGGTATCTCATTGTGGTTTTGATTTGCATCTTTCTGATAGCAAGCGATATTGATCATCTTTTCATGTGTCTCTGGATCCTCTGTATGTCCTCCTTGGCAAAGTGTCTGTTCAAGTCCTTTGCCCATTTTTTAATTGGGTTACTCGTCCTCTTTGAGTGGAGTCATGTGAGTTCTTTGTATATTTTGGAGATTAAACCTTTGTCTGAGGTATCATTGGCAAATATGTTTTCCTAAGCTGTTGCTTCTCTTTTTATCTTGATACTGTCTTCCTTAGCCATGCAGAAGCTTTTAATTTTGATGAGATCCCATTTGTTTATTCTTTCCTTTTTATGTCCCTTGCTCTAGGGGACGTATCAGTAAAAATCTTGCTGCACAGAATATCTGAGATATACTCCTAATAGTGGAATTGCTGGGTCAAAAGGCATGTTCATTTTTAGTTTTCTTAGAAAATTCCATACTGTTTTCCATAGTGGTTGTACCAGTCTGCAATCCCACCAACATCTTACAGTTTATTTTTAAAGACAAGATCTTAATTTCTGAGTGTCCCAAACTTAGCACAGCATCACATATAAAATATATTTAATGTTAATTAAACGAGGAAGCAAATAAATCTCACACTCTCCTCACAGGGCTTCACACTGGAAAATACTGTGTCCTAAGCAAATTTAACTTTTAATCATCTGCGCTTATTTAATAACTGTCACTACTTCTGTGGAGTGTGCGGCCACAGATTTCAGAGCTCTTTATTATAAACTATGACTCAGATGACACCGTGATGGATGCTACTTTAATAGCAACATTCCAAAGGTCATTGAGGATCCCTGTCCCCAGCACGTCCAACAATTCTGCTTTCTCTTCCAGAAACTCAAGTGGGTTTCTGCCCCTTG
>NW_028078655.1:0-1588 GCF_014824575.4 Sturnira hondurensis | reverse complement strand
AAAGGAGCAGGGTCACAGGGAACAATGCGATGCAGCAGCAGGTGGCCCCCATGTTGACACCAGAATGTACCAGCACCACCCTCTGCTCACACCTATGGCTTTGTGCACTGTCTCCCACGCCCCTTCCACCCAGGAAGCAGTCCACACAAGGAAGGGGAGCACAGGCCCACCAGGGGGACCCACACCCTCGCACATCACTCCTCCCAGAAATCACTAGCAGAATAGGGCATGGTTCTGGCTCTGGCTGGTGTGGCTCAGTGGGATCAGTGCCAGCCTGGGAACAGAAAGGTCTCTGCTTCGACTCCTGGTCATGGCACAGGCCTGGGTTGTGGGCCAGGTTCCCCTCTCATTGTTTCTCCTCATCTCTTTCTCCCTCCCTGCCCCTCTCTCTAAGAAATAAATAAAATCTGTACCCAAAACAAAAAGAGTACAGAGCATGGTTGTGGCTCTTAAACAAACAGTAAAGGCATCCTGGGAGAGTATTCCCTAAGGAAGTGGTCACCCATATATGGGACTCCCTATATACTCTAAATCTGGGGTGAGCAGACTAGGAAAGTGGCCACATCTGATAGGACTGGCCACATCTGGTCACCACATTATTGGATGTTTTTGGTTGCTTTCACACCACAACCATGGAGGTGCCCAGTGCCTACAGAGACAGTTACCAAGAGGTCTGTGCAGACAAAAATTTACCGTTTACCCTTTATAGAGAACGTTTGCAGCCTGCTGCCCTGACTTATGGCCTTTATGTAAGGCTGCCTCCTCAGCAGGTGGGAAATGTGGGTGTGGGGCCAAAGGGGAGGGAGGGAGGGAGGGCCCTTCCTGACCACCAGCCCCAGGATCACACTTGGGAAAAATGTGCCCCCTGCCCCTCCTGCTCTAGGATCTGTGGGCCAGGTGCCCAGCCTTTTGCTGGGTGTGACTTCAGGCAAGGGGGGGATAAAGCACCACTTGGAGGAGGGACGGGTTCGTGTCACTACACAGATGGGGAAGTACTGGAGGCCCTACAGAACTGGGACCCCACAGAACTGGGTAACAGAACTGGGTGAGCTCTGGTGAGGAGCAGTAATTCCGAGGGAACTGGTGAAAACGAGTGACTGGGGCTGAAGGCTCCATGGTCAGCTGGCACAATGGTGCTGGGGAGTTGAGGGGTGGAGTGCAGTGGGGATGCGGGAGGGTTCACTGGGAAAGTCCCCTGAGTAGAGCAGGGTCTGGGGGCCATCTGTGGTTGGAGACCCTAAGGAAATGCCCCTGTCCTGGCGCCTGGGGTCATGGGACGGCCCCCAGTTCCCTGAGCACGTGACCCAAGGTCAGGGGAGCAGCCTAGAGACCTGTGTTCACTTTTTGTCCCTAGCCACCTTGTTTTGATCCTTCCTCTTGCCTGGATGACAGCAGCCTGCCCCTGGGCCCGCGGAGGGAACTGAGAAGAGGACAGATATATACATTAGGCTCCACCTAATGGATATATTCTTCAACTGCCTGGAGCACTCTGTCCCCATCAGAGAGCTTAAGGCCCCCACCCTTCTCCTCACTCCATGTACCCCTTTCTCCCCAACCACCCCACGGAAGGGTGAACTCACCACCTTGC
>NW_028078654.1:0-1019 GCF_014824575.4 Sturnira hondurensis | reverse complement strand
CAAAGAAAGATGAATACTAGCCCTGGCTGGTGTAGCTCAGTGGATCGAGTGCGGGCCTGTGACCCAGAGGATCGAGGTTCGATTCCCAGTCAGGGCACATGCCTGGGCTGCAGACCAGTTTCCTGCAGGCCAGCTCCCAACAGGGAACCCACAAAAGGCAACCATACATTGATGTTTCTCTCCCTCTCCTTCCCCTCTAAAGATAAATAAATAAAATCTTTTTTAAAAAAGATGAATACTTATTTGTAGAATCTAAATAAATACATAGCCCTGGCTGATGTGGCTCAGTAGATTGAGTGCAGGCCTTCGAACCAAAGAATCACCGGTTCCATTTCCAGTCAGAGCATATCCCCTGGATTGCAGACCAGGTCCCCAGCAGGGGGTGTATAAGAGGCAACCACAACCACACATTGATGTTTCTCTTCCTCTCTTTCTCCTTCTCTTCCCCTCTGTCCCAAAATAAAGAATTAAAATATTTTTTAGAAAAACAAGATAGATAGATAGATAGATAAATAAATAAATAAATAACAAATTCATAGATACAGAGAACAGATTGGTAGTTGCCAGGGGGAAGGTTGGGGATGGGCAAAATGTGTGAAGGTGGTCAACAGGTACAAACTTCCACTTATAAGATAAATAAATCCTGGGAATTCATGCACAGCGTGACCACTATAGTTAATGATACAGTATACTGTAAAGTCCTAAGAGAATACATTTTTTTAAGATTTTATTTATTTTCAGAAAGAAGGGAAGGGAGGGAGAGAAACATCGGTTGGTTGCCTCTCACATGCCCCCAACCAGGGACCTGGCCTGGCAAGGCCAGAACAATCAGGCGAGAAAAAGATACAAAAGGCATCAAAATTTGGAAGGAAGAAATAAAATCATCTCTGTTTGCATCTTGTATGTAGAAAACTCTAGAGACTCAAAAAAAAGCTGTTGGAATAAATTAATTCAGAAAACTAAAAGAGTGCACCATCATTACCAGAAAATCATCTGCATTTCCATACATGATGGACCAT
>NW_028078653.1:0-956 GCF_014824575.4 Sturnira hondurensis | reverse complement strand
TCTATTCATTGTTACATTTTTGCCCAATATTGACCTAGCCCTTCATCAAAGAACCCCACGTGCGAGTACACTGTTTTCTGATTTATGTTGCAGTGCTGAAGGGAGAGGATGGCGGAGTAGGGGAACTCTACCCCTTCCCCTCTGTGGTTTAGCAGGAGCTGGCCGTTTCCAACTGGGCAGAAGATGGCTTTGCATTTCAGAGGTTGGTGTGAGGTATTAGGAATATCCATAACCTCAAAGGGAGAGTCTGCAAAGGGCACATGTTCAAGTTCATCTCTGACAGCCCAAATCCCACTGAGCACACGCTCGAGTTGTACTTAGGACATTCTTAAAGAGTTTTGTCAAAAGGATTCATCCTGTCAGACATTGATCCTTGATATGAAAGCGCCATGCTAGTGAATTTCCAAATTCGCTGATCCTCACCTGTGTGGGAGAGATAGCCTTTCCCAGAAGTTAAATATTTTGAGAAGATGAGTACTGGGGAGGGCCGGCAAGAAGATAGGATTGCTGAGGATGGCAAGGACCCTCGAAAAATTAGCTTGACCATGAAATAAACTAAAAGAATACGCAAGGGAAGACACAATGGCCATAACATACCATTTTACAGTTTACAGTTTTCTTTCTAAAGCACCTCAATAAACAAAGTGTTCTTCGGTCTTCTAACAACCCCAGTGTCAATAAAGTGGGTGGGACAGATATTCTGAATAATATACAATGAGAAGCAAGTGGGTGGGGCTTGTTTCCTTGGGAAAGAATGTCATCAGTTTGACTGAAGACAGACTTTATAATGAAACATCCAGTAATAGGTTTTTAAAACTTTTTTAAATTCCTGTGATGCACAGAGCGTCTTGAATAGATTTTCAGATGAACTTGACTCAGAGGCAAGTTGTTTACATTGATACGGCCTTCCCGAGAGTCGTCATTATTCTTTAGATTGATTTCCTCTAGATCGGAAG
>NW_028078652.1:0-507 GCF_014824575.4 Sturnira hondurensis | reverse complement strand
GAGATTAATTTCCATTACACAGTGTCTATACATTGCTGTGGAGTTTCCCCAATTTTGTGGGATCTTCATAGATTTCTAAAATACAGTGTCACATCACTTATTTTGCTTAAATTTTTATCTTCAGGTTCTCTTCCTCTCTCTCTAAACATAAAACAATGTTATGGATCCATTAGAAAAAATTAAAAGCTACAGTGTGTCTCACATCTTCCCCTTGTGCTAAACTCCTTAACACAGATTATGGTTCTGAAGTACTGGTTCTCTTCAACGTCCAAGGTTAACTTTTATCAGTGCTTTCTCCTGAAAATAAGATTTAAAAATCACCATGCTTTTTCACTTACACTAAGATAATAATTCAGACTGGCCCTGTATTCCACCACGTGTGTAAGAAGAGGACTGTGGTGTGGGAGCCATGACTCCACTGGTTATTGATGGTCGGTTTGTGCGACTGTGAGACAGTACAAGCAGCGGCAGTGCCAGGCCCCGTACAAGTGCTGTGTGTCCAGTCGT
>NW_028078651.1:0-786 GCF_014824575.4 Sturnira hondurensis | reverse complement strand
AAATAAGTTTTCTACCTGCTCTTTCTCTTCCCCTTCTGGTACCCCTATAATTTGGATGTTGGATCATTTAAAGATGTCCTGGAGGTTCCTAAGCCCCTCCTCATTTCTTTGAATTCTTGTTTCTTCATTCTTTTCTGGTTGGTCATTTTTTTCTTCCTTCTGGTCCACTCCCTTGATTTGAGTCTCAGTTTCCTTTCCATCACTATTGGTTTCCTATGTATTTCCTTTCATTTCAATTAGTTTGGCCTGCATTTGTTCCTTTCATTTGTGACTAAAATTGACCAGTTCTGTGAGCATTCTGATCACCAGTATTTTGAACTGTGCATCTGAAAGGTGGGCTATTTCTTGGTTGCTTAGATTTATAGGCTCTGGGGCTTTGAGTTCTTCTTGAGCCATGTTTTGGTCTGTTCACACCTATTTCATAAGAGGAGCGGAGCCCTAGGTGCTCACCAAGGCAGGGCAACTCAGTCGCTCGGTTGTCATTCTGTATATGGGGAGGTGGGGGTCCAAGAGGGACAATGGCAGTCACCTTTCCTGCTTGCCATTGCTGGGGCCTGTGAATCCTGTCTCGCTGCTCACTCTGCTGATTTGTTTGTGCACGATTGTGTGACAACGGTCAGCCTGCCGCCCTGGGCCCTCACTGGGCCCACCTGTTGCCACCCCACACCTGGAATCTACTCATGGCTGCCTGCGCAGCTTGGTTGAGGGATCCTTCCTGCCCGACCCCTCTCCATTGCTGGCTCTGCCCCTCCTACCAGTCTGGCTGAATGGTTCGTTGCTGTTGGA
>NW_028078650.1:0-526 GCF_014824575.4 Sturnira hondurensis | reverse complement strand
GGGGGGGGGGGTGAGGAGCTGGGTAAATAGTGAAGGGGAATATAGTCAATAATATTGTGATAAATTTACACAGTGATAGGTAAATACTAGAATTAGTAGGGTGACCATATTGTAAGGTGTAAAAGTGTCAAATCACTATACTGTATACCTAAAATTAATATAACTAATATAATATTATATACCAACTATATTTATATAAAAATAAATAAAAGAAGAGAAAAGTGAATTCAAGGGAGAATATGTTACAAACTGATAATTCTGTTGTTTTGGCTCATGGATAACTGGATTTCAACCACCAATAAAACTTGCCACGTTATTTTTCTCACACAAAAAAGACTGCTATGTTTAATATGCACAACAGCATGCAATGGCTCTAATTTAAGTCCTATGACTTATAAGAAAAAAATGGATATAGTCAGGATATCTTCAGAAGGTTGATCCAGTATGGAATGGGTAGAAAAATAGAATGTGGGATTTGAAATAAACACAATTAAGGATGATTTGTAATACCATCCTTGGCTTGTGA
>NW_028078649.1:0-772 GCF_014824575.4 Sturnira hondurensis | reverse complement strand
GCACGCCAAAGCTGCGTGGGCCTCTTCTACCAAAGCCACACTCCACCAAAAGTGCGTCTTTCTTCTTCACCTGGCGGCAGGGATCTCCATTCTGGCAAAGCTACATGGGTTTTCCCTTTCACCTGGCCAAGAGGGGGTCTGCACTCTGCTGAAACCGCATGGCTCTCCCTCCTAATGGCTACAGGGGTCTACATCTTTCCAAAACAGTGTGGCTCTCCCCCTCACCTGGCCAAGAGGGGGTGTTCACTCTGCTAAAGCCACATGCCTCTCTCGCAGGCACTCTGTCAGAGAAGCAGCCCCAGTTCCAGCCTGGTTAGCTGCCACTCACTTCTCCCTGGCCCCAAACTTGGCCACAGCTTTTTAACATATCTATGAAACCAGTTAAAGGTTATAGATATGTTAAATGACCATTCCAGAGGTTAGCTGCAAAACTGTTGCTATGCAAAACAGCTCTCAATGGCCCTGCTCCATTCTTCCCTTCCCCCAACTGACACCTGGGGTGGGGGGGAGGATATCTTAATATTTCCTCCAATATTCCTGTACACTTTGAGTTCTGGACACCATTCCAAATCTTTTCTGGGCACCCCCTTGGCTGCACCCTGTATCACTAGCTCCTTTGAAAATTATTTTCTGATCTGAGTTGTGATGTTACCAAACAGAGGTCCAAGGCGGGGGGCAATACTTGGCCCACTGAGGCTGTTACCGAACAAAGGGTCCGAGGGGGGGGGCGCAATACTTGGCCCACCGAGGGATGCCAAAAACTGCTGCAGAA
>NW_028078648.1:0-1172 GCF_014824575.4 Sturnira hondurensis | reverse complement strand
CCTCCTTTTCTGGCACTGGCGAAGGTAGAGAAATCTGATGTGACTATATTTTTTCCTTGTTTTATGTGATCCGTTTTGTCTATGCAAATGCTTAATGATTCTTTTTATTTTTTTCTTGGTGGTCAGTAACTTCAATGAGAATATCTCGGTTTCATTGTTTTTATTTAATTTTTCTCGGGTTGCAGTTTTTTTGTCAGTGGTAGTGTTGTTTTGAGCTATAAATTCAAATCTCTTCTCTTATAACCTTGAGTATTTTCCTCTTGAAGAATTTTTTTCTGCTACTTTCAGAGCTCCTACCATTAGGTCTATGTTGAATGAGTTTTACTTGTGTGTCATATACATTATTTCTCTATAAGCATTTTTATATTGAAAAGTATTTTCGTTTTATTTTGTATGGTGTCCTCATAATTTTAAAAAATAGCTCTATTACCTTTAGTTGTATTTATTCTATTTGGGAAGCTTCTAGAGTATTCATAGGTTTAATCTATGTAATATTTTAATTTTTTTCTTATACCTTATCCCTGAGCAATTCATTTACCTATTTCCTTTTGTTGTCTGATACTCTCTTTTTGGGTGAAAGCCTTTCATCTCATATATTTTTTAAAGATTTTGTTTATTTATTTTTATAGAGAAGCGAAAGGAGGGAGAAAGAGGGAGAGCAACATCAGTGTGTGGTTGCCTCTCATGTGTTCCCTACTGGGGACCTGGCCTGCAACCCAGGCATGTGACCTGACTGGGAATCAACCCTTTGGTTCCCAGGCCCCTGCTCAAACCACTGAGCCACACTAGCCAGGGCTTACCTCATATTTCTACCAAAGTAAAATATGCCTATAATTTAAAAGCCAACAATAACTGAAAGGCTAATAATAATAGTGGCTCCTGGCTCTGCCTCTCAGTTCTTCTCCCTAGAGGCAAGTGCCCACCCTCACACATAGTTTCAGAGGTTCCTGGTGTAGCCGACTCATAAGCCTGGTGAGAATATTGTGGTATAAAGTGCAGTCATTTTCAACTTATCTCACAGTTTTAAAATTGGTTTTACTATGTCAGGAAATCAATTTCCACATGTCCGTCTGTCTTCTAGGTTCCAAGATTTCTGTGCTGATATCTCTGGTCTTTGTGGGTTGGTGTTTTAAAGAGAAAAACCTAACTATAAATTTGGTGGGGCTTTTGGG
>NW_028078647.1:0-913 GCF_014824575.4 Sturnira hondurensis | reverse complement strand
TGGTCCTCGAGGCTGTAGTCATCCTGGAGCCTCTGAGGCATGAAGGTGGCTGAATTCTCTGGGCTCCCACTATATCTACATTGTGCATGCCCCCAATGCACCCTGGTGGTGCTTGTTGTTCTGCAAGACCATGACCTTTGGACCATGGGACTCCATCTTGGCCTGCACGGGTCATTTTGACACACCTCAGAGATGACTGTGCCCTCCTAGTTACCCTAGAAAGGGGTAGAGCCCTTGGAGCCAGCTACACTGGTACCCACCCATCCCCACAACCCCATCTGCCACTGGAGGATAAGTGTCAGCTCTTCTTCCTCAGTGCCAGACTGCTCTATCAGTAGGCTATTGGTTTGGTGGACAACAGTGAGGCCATGGACTTGTCTTCCTCCTCTTCCTCCTCAGACACTGCCTTCCCTTCCTCCTGAGCCCAGAAGCCCAGGGTGAGTGCAGGCATTTTGCCAGCCCCTGTGCCCTGCTGGTCTCTTCTTGCTCTCTGAGTTTGTCCCCTGCCTCAAGGTCACAACCTGTTTCTTTTACAACAGCCTCAAGCTGGTCCCCTTGGAGTGTTCACAGTGCTTCTAATAGGGGGGCATGACTTTGCTCCTGAGCCCACACTTGCCTGTAAGTGGAGGTCAGAAGCATAAATTGGTTGTTAAAATGTAGTCATGGTGCCCTGGCTGGTGCAGCTCCGTGAATTGAGTGCGGGCATGCGAGCCAGATGATCAAGTTTCGATTCCCAGTCAGGGCACATGCACGGGTTGCAGGCCAGTTCCCAGGAGGGGGGCGCATGAGAGGCAACCATACATTGATGTTTCTCTCCCTCTCTCCTTCTTTTCCCCTCTAAAAGAGAAATGAATAAAATCGTTAAAATGATGTAGTCATGGTGATGTAAAATACTGCATGGGAATATAAACAC
>NW_028078646.1:0-733 GCF_014824575.4 Sturnira hondurensis | reverse complement strand
TTCACCAGAGCAGGGCAACTCAGTTGCTGGGTAGTGACGTTGTATGTGGGGGCGGGGTCAAAGAGGAACAATGGCTTCCCTCTGCCACCTGCTGCCGAGACCCCCACCGGCACCGCAGCCACCACCGTCACCAGGCCCACGTGTTTCGTTCCACTGCAGGCAAGTGTGTCACGGCTGTCAGCCTTCCACCACTGGGTTCGCCCCCTGGGGCCTGCGTGGTCCGTCTCACTGTGCACAAATGTGCAACCTTGGTCAGTCTGCCCCACACCTCGACTGGTTCCCGGGCTGCCTGCGCTCCTAGGTCTGTCCTGCCCGACCCAGCTCCACTGCTGGCTCCGCCTCTCTTACCATCCCTGTTGAACGGTTCTGTAGCTGTCGGACTTCCGTATAATCCGGTTTTCTGGTCTTTGGGTGTGTCCTAGTTCTCCAAAACTTTTGTTGTATTCAAACTTGGTTGTGGGAGAAGGCACAGTGTTTCCACCTATGCCTCCATCTTGGCGGAAGTCCCATAGAGAACCTTTTTGGATTCTGGTTTATGGATTTGAGCATCCCCCTTGCAGTAGACTAAATTCTCAGGTGCAGTTGGATCAATTTCTGTATCTTCCTCTGTGGTCCATTGGTCTGCTTGTCTATTCTTGGGCCAAAGTCACCTGTTTTCATTACAGACGCTTTATAATGTACTTTATAACGTGGGAAGGGGTTAACCTTTCTTCTCCCCATTGTTGCTCTTTCT
>NW_028078645.1:0-713 GCF_014824575.4 Sturnira hondurensis | reverse complement strand
TGGAGGAAAAGGGCCGGCAGGGTTACTCCTTCAAGGGGGAAGAGCCTGAGAATGGCCTGGAAACCCTCTCAAGGGGAGAGCGGCTTGGAGAGGCCTGGCAATTCTCTCAAAGGGAGAATGTGAGTGCTGATTGTTGCCCAGACAGGCTTTTATTGTTTTTTGTTTTTTTGTTTTTTTTTTTTGCACAGGAATTCAGGTACAACTTATTAATCATTGACAGGCAGTAAACAGTAGATTGTATGCAAAGAACCATAAGGGNCTGCTCGGGCCTTTATCATTCACTATAATCATCCTTAGCAAAGCAGGCTTCACAGGATTGTTAGGAATTCTTCCTTTGCCAGATCACCCAGGGAACCCGCCCTTTCAGCACAGGGCTAACCACCTTCCCCATCATAGGTTTTTAGGCTTCAGTGGATTAGAGCCAGGAAGTGGCTCATTGGACACTTCCAATGACAAGTGGCTCATTGTCCCAGAGGACAATGGGACTCAGGCTTTGTCAAAGCCAGGGGGTGGAGGGTCCATCACCCTCTTTCTGTTGCAGCCTCCGGAGTTTTTCCATGATGATCTCCCAAGTGATTGTGTCTGGCTTAGGTTGCCCCCTCTGAGGGGTCGCACCCATCTCTGACAATTCGAACATACTTTGGGGGCAGCGAGATGAAGAAGAAGCAGCACTTGCTGCCAGAGACAAGCTTATGGTTTGAAGGTCCCTCACT